>NC_092356.1:48931523-49237811 GCF_963676685.1 Mytilus edulis | reverse complement strand
TACCAAAGCATTCATGGTGAAGGAAGTTTTTCATAAATATATATATTTTTTCGTCACTTTTATCCATCTTTATTAACCAACTAAGTGCATTATTGCCAAAAGTGACTGTTTATTAAAAATTACATATTTTCTGTAATGGCCCTGTTTTTCTGTAATGGCCCTGTTTTTTTCTGTAATGGCCCTGTTTTTCTGTAATGGCCCTGTTTTTCTGTAATGGTCCTGTTTTTTCTGTAATGGCCCTGTTTTTTCTGTAATGGCCCTGTTTTTTCTGTAATGGCCCTGTTTTTCTGTAATGGCCCTGTATTAATGCCCAGTTTGTCTGTATTAAGCCCTGTTAGGGTTTTTAATAAAGTTAATAAAACTAAGTTGTAAAGAGTATAATACCTTTTTGTATTTTATTTAATTTAGTAACCAGCAACCAACATTAAAGAACCATATAAAGGGATCACTGTTCATCCTGTTTTTTAACACATATCTCTTTCAACTTAATATCTTGGATATTTGGTATACTTAAAGCTTTATAATGGTGAAGTACAAATTATTTTGTTCTAACTAAACTGTCATTAAAAGAGTAAGACAGTACATCAAGTTAGCAGCAACACATACACTTTTTTCAGTTGGTTAATAAATGTATTAAGAAAAGGGTGTTTTCATAATGGCCCTGTTATATGTCCTCGGTCAGTAATAATGGCCTCGGATGTCTGTAATAATCCTTGGCGTTGCCTCGGGCCATTACAGACTTCCTCGACCATTATTACAGACCTTGGACATATAACAGGGCCATTATAAAAACAACCATTCATTAATATTATAATATTTTTTTCAGAAATATATATGTTTTCACTAAATTATGAAACTTTCTTCAAAGACATTTGATAAGGCTGCATGTGTATTGATAACACTAATAAATGCTTTCTTTGAGATTGTCAATTGTCATGTTTACAAAAAAACATGCAAAAAAATATGAACGAAAATAGTGTCAAAGTTTCATATGTGCGTAAATTATTTGCCGCGGATGTTGGTCCATTACAGAAATTTCCCCGACACATTCTAACACAAGTTGTTGTTAGACTTTCTGTATTATGTTGACACAAAGAATCGTTGTTCGTTGCGATATTCTTCAGCGTTTTTAACTTATTAGTATCAAACGACCAGGTAATACCATCACAACATGTTCTTATATACGCTTTTATGAATCCTGAAATGTAAAATATATACCATAAACTCATCATAGGTACCAGTATTAAGTTCTTTAATTACGCCAGACGAGCGTTTCGTCTACAAAAGACTCACCAGTGACGCTCGAATAAAAAAAAGTTAATGTTTATATATGAGTAAATGTTGACTTGTTCAATACTGTTGATATTCAATTTTATTTGGTTGTGTTTTTGTTGTTCTTGTGTTTTGTCCCTCATCAGTGAAAGTTAAACAGGAAAAAGAATTAGAGACATTTACAGCCAATTGCATTGAGTGTGTAGGTAAGGCCAATTGTTTATTGCTTCTAATTGTTATACGCTAATATTTATCTATTCGGAATGTGCAAGCTTGAATAAACTGTTATGGTCCTTATGGTGGGATTTTCCCTGTGTTTTTGAGAATGTCGTTGTTTTTGGAATATACGATAAAATTTGATAGTCTTCGACAAATGTTTATTATGTCCCTTGCATGCTCCCGTCTTTATTTTACATAAAACGTATAGAATATATTATGACTTAGAGTATGGATTATCACTAGTCCTTCATTTCATTTATGTATATTTTTATTTTTTTGCCATTTTCTTTCTATTCCTCATACATTTGTGTCCATTATTCTTTATTTTATAATTAAGCACCTCATTATTCTCCTTATTTTATTTTTTGGGTCCATGTTTTTTTTATTTTTTATATTTTTTACCCATTATTCTGATTTTGTGAACCCCCATCCACATTATCATCTTATTAACGTATATGCTATGTTTAAAAAGAAATTAAGACTACATTTGTTATTTGCCTTTTATAGCTGACTATGCGGTATGGGCTTTGCTCATTGTTGAAGGCAGTACGGTGACCTATAATTGTTAATTTCTGTGTCATTTTGGTCTCTTGTGGAAAGTTGTCTCATTGGCAATCATACCACATCTTCTTTTTATATATAGACAATAGCCATGAATAGTTCAATCACATACCTCCTCCTTCAAATTCCTCTATGCAACAATAGCTATGGTTAGCTAAAGCACTACAATTCTGTACGTACGGGTCGTCTTTAAAATCTTTCATAAAAACATCCGTATTGTTACCATACTCATGAAATAGCTTAGTATGAAGCTCTTCCATCCTTTTTGTGTTCACCTGGCAGTCATTTTTACCCTTGTTGCTTGAAGAGTCCCTGCAGGCAAAGCACATACCAGTCTCACATTGTGTTTCTGAAACATTTAAGAAGAATCCAATTACAATCAATTTCACATCACTTTCACTTATGTCTTATGTTAAGAAAGATAAATTTTAAACCTTAGGCAATTATATATAGGCACACCTCCGAAGCACAAGCCACCGTTAGGTTAATTGGCCAATCTTTATACATAGATCATTATAAGAAGATGTGGTATAAGTACAAATGAGAAAAAAACTCCATCCAAGTCACAATATATAAAAATAAACCATTACACGGAGCTTTGGTTCACACATTAGGAAAAGCAGCCAAGCCATATACAATTACTTTGCTGGTACATATGAAATAGATATAGGAAGATGTGGTGTGAGTGCCAATGAGACAACTCTCCATACAAATAACAATTTAAAAAGTAAACCATTATAGGTTAAAGTACGGCCTTCAACACGGAGCCTTAGCTCACACCGAACAACAAGCTATAAAGGGCCCCAAAATTACTAGTGTAAAACCATTCAAACGGGAAAACCAACGGTCTAATCTATATAAACAAAACGAGAAACGAGAAACACGTATATATTACATAAACAAACGACAACTACTGTACATCAGATTCCTGACTTAGGACAGGTGCAAACATTTGCAGCGGGATTAAACGAAAGCACATTTACACCCTGAGTAATGCCTTTAGTTGTTATTGAATGTTCTGCATTTATCATGCATTTCAAAGAAACAATGGCAATTTCTGAAATACCCACTCCTAAATTTTTGAAATCTGTATTACTTTGAATTATACATAATAGCATGGTGTATACTAGAACCAAGCGGGCTAACTCGCTTATAGATGTACGCGTACTTACAATGAATTCAAAGTAAGGATATGATAGTAAAATATTTTCATTTGAATAACTGCAAGTATATAATCAATATTATATTTCATTTCAAACATGATTCGATAATCTATATAGCACTACGGAATTTTGGTTTTCATAATTTCAAATTGACATACAGATTGAAATCCAGAAATCATTATTTTAGCCGATGTGATGTTTTTGAAGAGTTGATTTTAATTATACACTATCTGTATTTCAGTATCAACAGTCAAAGTTTTATACATTTACAATGTAAAATAAAACGATAAAATAGTAGGAAGGAGACAATTTTAGCTCATAATAATGTACCATCACTATGTAGAAATCATCTGAATTCTTAAATACCACAACTAGAGGCTCTAAAGAGCCTGTGTCGCTCACCTGTTTTTTTCTTATGCTTTGGAAATCATGTAAAATAAGGTTAAAATCATAATTTATAGTATAAGATATTATTAGATACTATATAATTATATCTTAGATAATAGAAAAATACTGCAAAATTTCCATAAAATTACTAACTCAAGGGCAGCAACCTAACAACTGGTTGTCTGAAAATTTCAGGGCAGACATATTTAAATCTGATGAACATTTTTGCCACCAGTCAGATTTGCTCTAAATGCTTCAGTTTCAGAGATATAAACCAAAAACTGCATTTTACCCTATGTACTATGTTTAGCCATGTCTGCCATCATGGTTCAGAGGCAGGGTCATCGGGCACATTTTTCAAACTAGATACTCTTCTGTAATTATGGACAAGTTTAGTTATATTTGTTTTAGTAGTTTCAGAGGAGAAGAGAATTGGTAAAATTGACTATAAAGGGCAACTCCTTAAGGGGTCAACTGACCATTTTGGTCATGTTGACTTATTTGTATATCTTACTTTGCTGAACATTATTGCTGTTTACAGTTTATATTTTATCTCTATCAATAATAATATTCAAGATAATAACGAAAAACGGCAAAATTTCCTTAAAATTACAAATTGGCAACCCAACAACCGGTTGTCCGATTTATCTGAAAATTTCAGAGCAGATAGATCTTTACTAGATAAACAATTTCACCCCATGTCAGACTTGCTCTAACTGCTTTGGTTTCAGAGTTATAAGCCAAAATCTACATTTTACCCCTATGTTCTGTTTTTAGCCATGGTGGCCATCTTGGTTGGCTGGCCGGTTAAACGGACACATTTTCTAAACTAGATACCCCAATTATATACCCCAATTACAATTGGGGCCAAGTTTGGTTAAATTTGACCCAGTAGTTTCAGAGGTTTTTGTTAAAGTTAACAGACGACGTCGGACGACGACGACGACGACGACGACGCCGACGCCGGACGCAAAGTGATGAGAAAAGCTCACTTGGCCCTTTGGACCAGGTGAGCTTAAAAGTGGCAAATGTCTGAAATTTCGAAGATTTTCTTGGAATGAAATATTTCACTTTTCATAGATTTAATTAGTCATCGAATACCAATATGTACATAAATAAAGAACAAATTAAATGCATTTAAAATCCACACATAATAACCCAACATAACTACCCAGAGACGTTTATTGGTGATCGATCAAATGTGAAAACTTCCTCGTTCGAGTCTATTCAATTCAAACAATACATTTATACACGTTATATGATTTTTATATTCTTATCTTCAAATACATTTTAATTGTGTAGTCATGAACCATTTATATGTGTAGATCAATTATGTTATATTTTAAAATGATTACTGTCGCCCGATTTATTTTGAAGACATGTTTTTTCGTTGTGCATTAACTGATTTTGTGATATGGATGGATACGCCATATCCTTTGATTTTCCATAATATGTTCATTTCAATAAAATCGACGATATACTTATATTATTAAGATTGAAAATTTAAAAAAAAAATAAAACTATATATGGACAATGACCCCTCTGCTATGTCATATGCATGAGTATACTGTTCCACATACTTTAGATTTGACAACCAGTGATGTTGATGTACGACTTGAAATTAATACGGCTTTCTGCAAGACACAAATAATGCCCCCGTCTGATCATAAAAAAATTATAAACTTAACACTATGTATGCTGACCTATCTTTTATTTTTATTCCGAATGCCTACACTTGCAGCTGGATGTCAGTTCTGAAATCAGTCTTAGGGTTACAATTTTCCAGTTTTTATATTTACCAAGTTCAAATGTCAATTTCCAGTTGTCAACTACCCGGTATTGATTACATTTTTGACAATACTAAAAATCTTATGTATAGTGCATTATAACATTTAACTTTAGTAGTACAAACCATGTGTTCAATTATATAGCGTTGTTTGTGAATATCTAAAACATCCCCCTTTCGAATTTTAAGTACAAAAATTACCAATTCCAAATACCTAGAATTTTGAGAATAGTAAATACATAAAGTCGAACCATAGAAGTAATATTGAATATTGATCTATATCCGGATGGAAGAACGGACGATTAAACAGACGGACGGATGGATAGGCAGTGGTAAATTAATTTCCATATTGAGATGGCGTAGTTATGTTTTGCCAATAACCAAAAAGGTTTCAGCCATGTTCGAATCTTTTAAATACTCGGTTCGAAACCAAAAACTTACCATGAATAAGAATAGCAAAGATTAGAAGTCTAACAATCCAAACTGTCTTCATTATTATGAATTCATTATTTTATGGTAATTCGATGATCACACAAACCCGGTAGTATTTTGTTACGGATCACTGGTTTTCATATATGCAATATTAAACATTTAAACATTTAACGTAACCGTATTCAGTGCTATTTAAATATTTACCGTGTATGTAGAGGAAGATCAAATTTCTTAGTTATATAGTCAGTTTAGTTTGCTCGCATTGTTTATAATATCTATGTCTTTCGTTTACTATGTACATTTGTATTTCGGTCAATTAAAACGCTCGCGTAGAGCTTATATTGTATTGTTACTTAACATACCGACTTTGAAATTATATAACTTATTTGATTTGATTTGAAAATAAATAATATCTATGTCTTTCGTTTACTATGTACATTTGTATTTCGGTCAAAACGCTCGCGTAGAGCTTATATTGTATTGTTACTTAACATACCGACTTTGAAATTATAGAACTTATTTGATTTGATTTGAAAATAAATAATATCTATGTTTTTCGTTTACTATGTACATTTTTATTTCGGTCAACACGCTCGCGTAGAGCTTATATTGTATTGTTACTTAACATACCGACTTTGAAATTATAGAACTTATTTGATTTGATTTGAAAATAAATATTTTTTTCTGATTTTTTCTTTATCAAGGATTCCTAATTTACAAAATCTTTACTTTATAAACGTAGATTCTTTATGCATATGCAAATAAATAGAAATATAAAAATATGACAAAAAGACAACAACTGTACCATAGAGCATACAACAATCCAAGGCCATGTATCAATGACTTTTCAACAGAGGTGACGAGAATATCCCACATGGAGCTATGAAGGTTTAGTTGACCTATTGAAGTAATATTACTTCCATTGTTGACCATTAAAAAAGAACTTGTATACTAGTTTAGCGAAATGGAAGCGACATGTATACAAATGGAGAAAAAAAAACCCAAGACTGACAAAGGCTAGAGGTTCTGGACTAGTTACAGACGCACACATGTGGCAGCATGTTTTGTAAGATCTCGACCCTCCCTCTATTCTTCTATAGCAAGTATTGAATAAAAAAAAAGAAAACAAGGCAATACTCTCACTAAAACTCAGTTTAAAGACGTCCGAGTCTGTCTATGTTAAACAGAATAGGTAACAGAAGAAATTAAGTAAAATCTAAATATGACAAAATAAATTAACAAAGGACACACTAACAGTTACTGATATGCTAGCACAAAACTATATCAGTTTAGTGAAACATCATGTGTGCATCATGTGAAAATCAAATATGGTTTATACGACATCTTATATAGTTTATTAAATATCTTATACAATTTATAAGATATCTCATATAATATTCTTTATAAAATATCTTATAGACGATATATAAGATATCTGATAAATAACATATAAGGTGTATAAGATATCTTAATATATATAAACAATATATGCATGTAAAATATCTTATACTTTGTAGATATCGTATATAATATCTTTTAAACTTTAAAATGTATCTTATAATTATAAAATAAATAAGAAGATGTGGTATTAGAAAACTCTCATGTAAAGTATATAAGTTATCTTATATAAACTAAATGATATATATATATAATGTCAAAATGTATAATGTATATATTAAAGTTTCTCAGTATAACAACTAGATTAATTTATATAAGATATCTGATAAAAGATCTTATATATTATATGAGATATCTTATATATTATATAAGATATCATGAAGTTAGAATAAAGTAATAAAACGGCTTGTCATAGATGTCCGACTCAAATGAGGTCAACAAATCGAAAATTAAAGTAAAAAAACTCAGCATATTTAAAAAAAAAATAGGTATTAACATGATATATGATGAAGATTTGATTTGGCAGTTGGTTGTTATTTTGTAGCTGTAAACAGACATATAGCATCCCAAGCTAGCAACTAGACGATTAAAGGAATCAAAGAAATACATAGGTCAGACAAAAGTCGGAATTCGGATGAATACTCCGTCCTCGATCCGGATATTTTAATGATGTGTAAATTTCCGGTTTCGATAAGTTTCTGATATTTTTGTTCTTGGATGGAAATATAGGATACATAGAAACCATGAAACTCTGAAGGGTTATATTATTCAATATATGAGCACAATCTCATCTGCAATTTCCAAATGAGCTTTTATATGCATTTGTATGGTCAAATGCTAACATCATTTTAAGTAAAGTGTGAACCCCTGCACAGATTTTTAAACTATGGAAAACCATTTTATATTCTTTAACATTATGCTATCCAGTTACAATATGGTACTCAATTTCGGCACCAAGAACTACTGCCTTAAACAATCTCAAACAAATCAAGCTGGCACAGAGCAAAACAACAAACATTCTTTCATGAATCATGTTGACTTTTGTTGTCCTGTGGCTGTGCATTCTTTACAAATGTTCATACATTGTATTTTAAGAATTCATTCACTCTGGCACCTAGTTAAATCAGCATCTTGTATAGTCATTTCTGCACCTAGTCAAATCGAGACCTACTTAATTCTACCCTAAAGTCAAGGTAGTTATTTTGGCACCCACGATTTTAATAACATGTAATATTATGTTTTGCAAGTTAAATTATTGAAGACTCCTTTTTTTGTTGCATATTTTTAAGAATATTTTTATCAAAGGTGTTAAGGTATATAATTTTTGTGACACATGACAGAAGTTCCAATGGAAACTTTATTGTAAACAATGCCAGGGCCGTAACTGCCTATGAGGCAGGGGAGGCAGTTGCCTCCCCTGAATTTTCGACACCAACATTTTTTTTTTGAAGTAATAAAATGAAATATTGACAATATGTATACGAAGAACTTGAATTTATATCATAAACAACACAAGTTTACAGTTTTAACAGAGTTATCATGATACATGATATATCTGTCATTTTTCGGATTTTTTACCGAAAGTGAACCATTTCAGTATTTTATTTTTCGTGTGTCCGTCTGTTATGCAGTATTCGTACGAGAACACATATGAAACTTTGCTTTCGACAATTTTGAATAAAACTGAACTATTCACATTTATTTGGGGGCTCCATTAAGCAGAGGAAGTTCCCTTTGTATTGTGAATCTTTTATGATATTGGAAATTCGTTACCGGCTGAATCAGCTGTTGTGTCATTTTTTTAACGTCTCCCGGCCGATTGTACGAGAACATTATGGTCAATGCCTTAGTAGTTAAACACTCCTATTTGTTGAAGCAGAGACTTTCTAAACTAAGTATATACTAGTTTAGAAAGTCCCTGGTTGTAGTTGTATACATGTCTGTTCAACTTTCAACAATATTAAAATTCAAGGTCCTTGACAAAAAAATATCTTGCTTTCTATGATCTTGCTTTATATGGTTTTTTTTAACTTACCAGTTTGATTTCTAACAAAAATATCTTTAAATACAGATAATAATTGTTTGTATAAAAAATTGCTTCAAGGATCCAGCAATACTGATGTTTCTTAAAGTAAGGAAATCGAAGGAAAACGGGTGATTTTTAGCCATATTGAGAACAAAATCCGCGGTCACAATGTATTTAATGTTAATAATTATAGGTCTTCATAATAATTACGGCCTTCAAGACGGAGCCTTGGCTTACCCTGAACAGCAATCTCAGTTTGTTTTTGCATAAAAATTGCTTCCAGGTTCAAGCAATACTTTTTTTTCATTAAAGTAAGTAAATCGAAGGAAAATGGGTCATTTTTAGCCATTTTACCTCGAGAAAAAAATCGGCGGGGGCTGCTCCCCCAACCCCCTCTCTCTAAGGGGCTTCAATCGGTGGCCCAAACCCCTGCCTCCCCTGAATTCGAACCCTAGTTACGGCCCTGAATGCCATAATATCTGTTTAAACTTCAATGTATCTTGTCAAGGAACTTTCATTTTAAGACAATTCTGCATAATAGTGTCGACAGGAATTAGGGAAAAACAATTTACATCACACTGATTATCCTCATAAAAATATAAGGATTAAACAAAGAATAACATGGGTTTACACAAGGTCATGTTTTTTCTCTGACTGTTTATGATGTCTTTACACTAAATCCATTGGATGTTGGATGTGTACGGAACTACGGATTGATTGTTTAGTTTTAGATGCATGATTTTTTTGATTAGTTGTAAGTGGCTTCGAACTAGCTGTCAGATAAATGTGAGTACTCTCAGATCTGTTTCTAGTGTCTTTTTGTTGTTAGGATGTACAAGTACCCAGCCACGTCCACTTGTATTTTTATCCATCTGATGAGTTGAGCCTTTTTCAACTGATTTTTATAGTTCGTTCTTATGTTGTACATGTACTGTTATACCACTGCCTCAGGTTAGGGGAGGTTTGGGATACAGCTTACATGTTTAACCCTGCTACATTATTTATGAAGTTGCCTGTCCCAAGTCAGGAGCGTGTAATTCAGTGGTTGTCGATTGTTTATGTGTTACATATTTTTATATAAATAAGGTCGTTAGTTCTCTCATTTGAATTTACATTGTCAATTTCATGAATTTTGGGCCTTTTATAGCTGACTATGCGGTATGGGCTTTGCTCATTGTTGAAGGCCGTACAGTGACCTATAGTTGTTTATATCTGTGTCATTTTGGTCTCTTGTTGACAGTTGCCTCATTGGCAATCATACCACATCTTCTTTTTTTATATTTAAAAATTAGTGTTTCTGTTTGTTGTTTACTGGGCGCCTTGCCCGTCCTTTCGGGATCGCTGCCCTGTGCCCCTTTCTGACACCCTGTGCCCTCTTTAAGATGCAAGTCTGTGCCTTTATTGTATTAATTTTTTGACAAATACCATTATTGTAGGTACCTGCCTTCATATTTATGACAAGATAACGACCCTACTTAACATTTACAATAAGTTGTGATTACAGATAATCCGCTTATTGACATTGGACGGGTCATCAATCTGTTAATTAAACCTCATAATTGACCACCATTAAATTTGCAGTTTGTTTATCCATAGACGTTTTTGTAATTTCGTCAATTTAACAAAATTGTTTTCTTGCCTCTACCATGCTTTACATTAAACATTGCTAAACACAAACCAGTATTAATACATGTATTTAGTTTTGAATAACATGATTTAAACGGATAAATAGATAAATTCTTGTTGAAACATTGTAACATTCATGACATTATGTACAATGTATATATGTAACAGGTGGATATCAATATATAACTATGTATAATACTTATATGATGACTGATCCTTTTATTTTCAGGTAAATATATAGAGTAAGGATGAGATGAGTAATTGTTTATCATTAAGAAGACATAATGTATGGTATGTTTTTTGTAAATGGTTTTTGTCTTGCAGATTTTTACAGTATAATGACTGAAAATAAAGTCAGTTTTCTGTTTTCACCCTTTTCAGTTAGTTACAAATCAACCAACAAGGGAAAAAACAAATATTTTGCATCTAAGGACCCTAACCTGACAAACTTATAGATTAACATAAGAATTAGGGACATATTACAAATTCAATAGCCTTTGCTACAGGGCCACTGCTGATATTTTCCTCTCACTAATTGTGCAATAATAAAATTGAGAATGGAAATGGGGAATGTGCCAAAGAGACAACACCCCGACCATAGAGCAGACAACAGCAGAAGGTCACCAATAGGTCTTCAATGCAACGAGAAATTCCTGCACCTGGAGGCATCCTTCAACTGGCCCCTAAACAAATATATACTAATTCAGTGATAATGAATGCCATACTAAACTCCAAATTGTACACAAGAAACTAAAAGTTAAAATAATACAAGACTAACAAAGGCCAGAGGCTCCTGATTTGGGACAGGCGCAAAAATGCGGCGGGGTTAAACATGTTTGTGAGATCTCAACCCTCCCCCTATACCTCTAGCCAATGCAGAAAAGTAAACGCATAACAATAGTACATTTTGTTATACATGTACATTGTACTGTGGATTCATTATATGTTGGGTACCACCTTAAGTGGATTTTCTGGGTACAAGGTAACCACGATTTTAAAAGTTCAACAAATTTACTATATGATTATATGCAGACTTTTTGAAAAACACAAATCAAATATCCACGAAAATGCAAGTTTTCCTCAATCCATAAAAATTGGTAGCCATGAAAACAAATGAATCCACAGTATATTGATGTAGTTTATTTATATTTGGTCATTAGAAAGTTCTAGAGTAAAATGTAACAGTTTTTTTTAAACGTGTAAAATTCCAGTATATATTAAAACTGTCTACAATGTCAATTCAAGAACTACATTTTCTAAACCATTAATAAAGCTAATATAGTTTTCACATGTGAAAACTTTATTAGCTTTATTAATGGTTTAGAAAATGTCGTTCACATGTGAAAACTTTATTAGCTTTATTAATGGTTTAGAAAATGTAGTTCTTGAATTGACATTGTAGACAGTCATTATTTCTGATAAAGTAAATAAGAATTGAAAAAAAATCATACAAAGTTAATTACATAATGTTCAACATTTAATGTATAGATTGATTACTAGATTCATGTGAAATATTACAGTATAGAATTTTCTATGTTTATGAAGTGAAACCCTTCATTTAAAACAATAAATATCAATTGTATGTATTGGTTCTTTTGAAAATATAAAAAAAGAAGATGTGGAATGGCTGCCAATGAGACAACTCTCCACAAGAGACCAAATGACACAGAAAAAAAACAATTATAGGTCACAGTACAGCCTTCAACAAAGAGCAAAGACTATTTTAAAACAATTTCTAATTTCAGTATGGTATCAGATTTCTTCTACCCAAACATGGGAGGAGTGGAAAGTCACATCTATCAGCTGTCTCAGTGTCTGTTGGAGAAAGGTCACAAGGTCATTATCATGACACATTTCTATGGTGACCGAAAAGGAGTTAGATACCTCACAAATGGTTTAAAGGTATGAAATTTTCACAAGCACTTTCAAAATGAAAATTATGACTGCCTAATTTACTTTGCAACCAATTGTTTTTCTTTTTTCACAACTGCGGTAATATATTTAAAAATTAGTCATATGTACGTACATCAGATAAGTTCTGTTATTTTAAATTAAATATTATATTCCAACCCTGAATCCTCATTAGTTTATGAACCTACATTGATAAAATTTCAAGAAAACTAACTTTAATAAGATAATTTTTTACTACACTTTGTGTGTCAACATTTGTTTTTCATGTATCCAAAATCTTTTGCGTATAAATGGAACTGTGATTGAGGTATTGGTTGAAATCATTTAAACATTAATAATTTATGTTAATTTTTTTGGAATACCTTGTTTTTGTGTTCAATTTAATGTTTTTCATGAAATTTCAGCAGAGGAGTTTGACTAAATGGCAAACCAAGGTATTAAAAAAAATCAACATCATTACACAAAAATGTAGCATTTTATACAAACTTGGTCATCGATAAAAGTAAATTTGACTTTTAAAAAAAATGGCATTGTAGTGTAAGGTAATTCTATGATTTAAAATGCATCATATTTTTCTAGCAAAGTTTATTATTATGCTGTGTTTATCAATGAATAGCCATCAATATTGATGAACTTATATATTTATTATTTAACCTTATAGTAAAATGCATTTTAAACTTTTGTGTCTATTGTATACCAGTGTCATAAACACTTATTTACTAATTGATCTTATTTATTTTTGCAGGTTTATTATTTGCCATTTCCAGCCTTTTATAATCAATGTATACTACCAACCATATATATCACATTCCCTCTAGTGAGGAACATTCTCATCAAGGAACAGATTACCATAGTACATGGACATTCCGTAAGTTTATAATCAATGTATACTACCAACCATATATATCACATTCCCTCTAGTTAGGAACATTCTCATCAAGGAACAGATAACAATAGTACATGGACATTCTGTAAGTTTATAATCAATGTATACCATGTATACTACCAACTATATATATCACATTCCCTCTAGTTAGGAACATTCTCATCAAGGAACAGATCACCATAGTACATGGACATTCTGTAAGTTTATAATCAATGTATACTACCAACTATATATATTACATTTCCTCTGGTGAGGAACATTCTCATCAAGGAACAGATTACCATAGTACATGGACATTCTGTAAGTTTATTTTAACTTTGAGAACCATTTACTTGAAGTCGTTGGTTTAATCATTCATGTTAATGAATAATTATTGAAAAGATATCACTATGCATTATACCTTTACTTTCCCTTACTGAAGTTTTGGTAAGTAGTACTTGTTTTGTTTTTACCTTCAACTGATTGAAAATTATTTGCAACTATATAAGCATACAACTGCATACTTTCTAAACCTGTTTTTATGCCCCTGCCATAGCAGAGATGACATTAAGTTTTACCCTTGTCCATCTGTACACACGTACAGACGTACATCATAAAGTTGGTTTCTGTTCTCCAAATTTATTCTGTATTAATCAAATGTTTTGAAAGTTGTTCACAATGCCTACTGCCACAAAACACAGGTCAAGTTTGAAATTTAATGGTGTCACTTCAACTGTTCTCCTTTGTTCGTTTGTCCGTCCATATATCTGTCAGTTTGCCGTCAAAATGTCTGACAATAACACAAAAATGCTTGAACCAATTGGCATGAAACTTTTGTGAATTGTTTATATATATCTATTTGAGCTCCCTTTCATTTTTTATATATTTCAGATTTTAAATTTACAGGTTTTGGTTTTTTTTTTCATTAAAAAGCAGGATTTTCTAGTTTTCAGACAATTAGTAAAGAAACCTTCACCAATTTGCAAGAAACTAAAGTAGAATGGTTTATATCTATTGACATGATTGACATGAGTTTCCTTTTGATCTTTATAAATTTTAGATTTTACATTTCCAAGTTATTATTCATTAAAAAAAGGGGATTTCCCAGTTTTAGGACATTAACTATAAAATTCTTTTAGCAGTTTTCATTAAACTTTGGTGAATTGTTTGTATCTATTGACATCCCTTTCAGAGTTATTTGATTTTATTCCAATTTTTTTTCTCTCCAGTTTTCAGAAAATGCTTTGAGCAGTTGTCATGAAACTTTGGTGACTGGTTTATATCTATTAACCTCCCTTTAGTTTTTCATGAATTTGTAATATGACATTGAGAAGTTATTGAACTTTATTCTTTGAATAAATAATGGGCTTATCATGCGCTCATGGCGCAGCTGTTTAATGGTTTCTGTTCTCTAACGAGTTATGTCTCTTTACCAATGGAAAAAGGCTGATTTTTTTGTTTCCCTTCTCTAATTGTAAAAGTTATCCTCAACCAAATGTTATGAAACTTAAATATAATGCCTATTACCACAAAATACAGATCAAGTATTAATTTTGGGGGTGTCATGTTTAATGGTTAAGAGTTATGCCCCTTTAAAATTGGAAAAATTGCTGAAGTTTTTCTCAACCATAAATCTATTGAAACTTAAACACCAAACTTCTTACCACAAAACTCAGATCAAGTACTAATTTTGTATAGCTTCACTTTTACCTTTCTTCAGTTGTGTTCCTTTATATTCTGATATGCAAGTGGGCATCACCTGTGTCCCATGGACACATTCCCCATTTATTTTTATAGCATTTTATGTCCAACGATACTTTTTATTTTATTTTTGGTGTGTCTTACATCAAAAACATGGTCTTTGCTCTATGTATATGAATAAGAGTTGTGGAATTATTTCCAATGAGACAGCTTTCAACCAGAGACTAAATGATGAAGATGGTAGCAACTTTAAGGTCCCTGTATGGCCTTCAGCAATTTGCAAAACAAATACCTCATAGCAAGCTATAAAACTAAAAGGCTGACATGGTGTAAAACAATTCAAACAAATAAATTACAAATATAGAATAATTCAAACAAGAAGAAAACAGCCTGATTTATATACAAAACAATAAACCAAAAACAAATATGATAAACTGCATCAAGCGACAACAACTGATTTAAAGGTTCCTGACTTTAACATGCACATGCACAATGTGGAGGGGTTTAACTTGTTTGTGGGTGCCCAACTCTCCCCTAGCCTAGGACAGTGTAGCAACAGCACAGTATAATGACAAGTTGTAAAAATATGTACAGCTTTCTTTTTAGTTTTGTAATTGTTGAATAATCATTGCTCGTCAATAAGTTCTTTTTTATGCCCCACCTACGATAGTAGAGGGGCATTATGTTTTCTGGTCTGTGCGTCCGTCCGTCCTTCCGTCCGTTCGTTCAGGTTAAAGTTTTTGGTCAAGGTAGTTTTTGATGAAGTTGAAGTCCAATCAACTTCAAACTTAGTACACATGTTCCCTATGATATGATCTTTCTAATTTAATTGCCAAATTAGAGTTTTGACCCCAATTTCATGGTCCACTGAACATAGAAAATAATAGTGCAAGTTTCAGGTTAAAGTTTTTGGTCAAGGTAGTTTTTGATGAAGTTGAAGTCCAGTCAACTTCAAACTTAGTACACATGTTCCCTATGATATGATCTTTCTAATTTAATTGCCAAATTAGAGTTTTGACCCCAATTTCACGGTCTACTGAACATAGAAAATGATAATGCGAGTGGGGCATCCGTGTACTATGGACACATTCTTGTTTGTGCATTTTGTATGACTAAACCATAAATTCAAGTATTCAAGAAAATACACATTTTTTTTTATGCAGTACGGGGTACATGTATTTATAAATCTTTGAATTCAATTATTCAAGAAGAAACAATTGACCGTCAATATTTTGCACTGAGGGAAATAAATAAATCCATAGTAATACTATTACATGTGTATTTTCTGTTTCCATAGATTTTTTTTTATCTCTCATTGATACAGTTACCAGACCTATAATAAGATGTTAATGCAATGCAAGAACAAGTTTCCTCTTAATCTAACATATTCACAGAATTTGTAATTTTTTCACAGAAGCTAACTTTTCTATAAATTAAAGAAACTTGAATTTCTACACTGCCTTTATAATATATTTTCGTTCCAGGCATTTTCTACATTAGCCCATGAAACGATGTTCCATGCAAGGACCATGGGACTGAAGACAGTATTTACAGACCATTCTTTATTTGGATTTGCTGATGCCAGTTCAATACTCACAAATAAAATTCTACAGTTTTCATTAGCTGATTGTAATCATGTGATATGTGTGTCCCACACAAGGTATGATAATTATTCATTTCTTTGTATGTGAAAGAGCTTGCTGTTTAAGCATTAAAAACTTTAAGACTGCACTGGTTCAGATCTGTTTATGCAGGTTTTATTTAGAACAACCACAATAATTCAGAGTGTAGTGGAAATTCTTGAATATTTATGCTCAACCTTCAAATTAGTACACTTGTTCAGTATTTCATGATTATCTTATTGATGCCAAATAAGAGTTTTGATCCAAATTTCACAGTCCACTGCACATAGAAAATGATATTATGTATTGAGCATATTTGTTTTATTTCAGTAAAGAGAATACAGTGTTAAGAGCTGGACTTGATCCAAAAGAAGTTTCTGTAATACCAAATGCTGTTGATGCGACTATGTTTGTGCCAGATCCAAGCAAAAGACATCCTGGCAAAAGTATGTGTGGTATCTGTTGTTTTAAACATGGGGATTTTGAAACTAACTAACATAAGTCTCCCAGTAAAGGAATCCCTTATTTCACTACACATTTAAAAGATGATATGAGAAAGTATTATCTCAAATGCTGCACTATAGAAACCATAATGCCTAAATGCGAGATTTAAAAATCAGCTTTGATTAGAATATAAATTCCTGAAGGGTTACAGTTGCCTATAATTGCTTAGATCCACTTCAATTGAACCATGGTGGATAGTTGTCTCATTGACAATCATACCACATCTCCTTATGCTATCAAAATCTTTCAACTTACATCCATACATTTAACTGTATATACACTGTATTACATTTCAGTAACAATAGTTGTAGTTAGTAGACTAGTATACAGAAAAGGGATGGATTTGCTGGCAGGAATTATCCCTGATGTTTGCCAAACTCACCCAGATGTACAGTTTATTATAGGTGAGTGAATATCCATTTAGAGCCATTGCCTTTTGTAAAGTTTATGTTGAAAAAATTGCGATAATCTTTTTTTATGAATTGAAAATATGGACATTCATGCTACATGAAAAGTAGCTGTATTTGAGTTCAAAATTTGTCTAACCAATTATTCATATTTTCATGTAGGAATAGAAATATGTTATGTGTATTGTAATCTTAACATCCCTATCCATAAATTTGTTTATATACATATGATTAAAAGTATATTTAAAAATATATGACATGATATTATGACAACCTTTAATATTTGTTTAAAAATTCTTCAGGGGATATTATATTAGGGCATGATACAGCATGAGATGTAAATTTTGCTTTACATAGTTCTTTGTATACTACAGAGGGGAGATGCCAGAGAGACATTCAAACTCATAAATTGATAACAAACTGACAACACAATGGTGAAAAAAGGAAAAACCAAATAGACAAACAATAATGCTCAAAACATGACAGTTTCAGTTTCAGAATAATTAATATTCAAAAAACTAGTATATACTGATAGGGGATTAATAAAAGAATCAAAAGAGCAAAAAAAATATACAGGTCAAAGTGCTTGTTTTCAGGATATTAGCCATTGAAATTTTGGCAGAAAATTTTCTCTCTTGACTTTTCATAGCTTTATCATTGACAAGTTTAAGTTCTCAAAAACTATTAGCAAATAATTTAAATTTTCAAAGACTTTTACAGATGGCTTATTATTATACATGTAATAGATTTATAAAAAGAAAAATCGGAGTCAATGGGCAATTTTTTTAAAGGCATTCAAATGGATAAAACCAGAGGATTCTGAAAATCTGACAAATATTCCAAAACATGACAAGCGCATATCAATAAAGACTAAGTAACATAAATCCCACCAAAAACTGTGGCAGATATCAGGTGGTATGGAAGGGTAAGTTGATCCTGCTCCACATGTGGCAGCAGTTGTGTTGCTCTTGTAAGTACAAACTGGGTAAATAGTCTAATTCGATATGTCATATTCGTTATTATGTTTCATTATTTTTAAAGGCGGAGATGGTCCTAAGAGAATTTTATTAGAGGAAGTTAGAGAGAGACATGAGTTACATGATAGAGTTATAATGCTTGGCATGTTAGAGCACAGAAAAGTCAGGGATGTAAGTCAAGATAGGGCTTGTTCATTTTGTTAAAAAAATCATTTGATAACTGGTTATGAAAGGTCTTTCTGAAAACCATTTACCAAATGAGGTTTCTTACGAAAAATACATTTAAAAGCAAGTACTGTAATACTCATTGTTAAAAAAAAGGAAGACAATTTTGAACCTAAGTTAGGAATTTATTCATAACTTGAAAATTAAAACCTTTAAACACTATAGTAAGATTTGATTAAAAACATTAAAACATGGTATGAGGTCTAGGTAAATGAAAAAATATTTGTGTAAATGTACTCATTTATATTGATTTAGTACTCTAATATTTCCAATTAAAAAAAAAACTTTAAAAAAAATTAGAATTTGTTCAAACATTTTTACAATATTTACCATTTCATAGACTACTACAGAATCTGTGCAATTTCCTGTAGATTTTCTAAGACACAATGCACATATTATGACATCACAGTAAGAAAAGATTGTCCAATGACGTCATTTATGCTGATTATACCTTGGGTCAACCAATGTTTATCAATGTTGCTTATTCATAAAAACAATTTGAGATCGGTATAATTGTTTATGTTTAATGATTGATTTTTTAACTTTATTTTTTGCTTTATGACTGTTTGGAATATTGTCCATTTAAACCTATGTTCAATGCAATCTTCAATCAATGTTTCATTTATCTTTTTTTTGGTTTCTTTTAAATTTCTACATACCAGGGAATACATATATACAAATAACATTTCTAGCTGATTATATCCAAAGAGTTTTTCATGCTAACAGGAACATGTATAAATTAGAATGAATAATACTTGAACATTGAATGTTATTATGCTTGACGCTTCTTTGTAGGTTTTAGTGCAGGGAGATATCTTAATTAACACTTCACTGACAGAAGCTTTCTGTATTGCTATTGTAGAGGCTGCTTGTTGTGGGTATGTTATATAAATGTATGGATTGATATACATTAATGTGTTACAAATAATTATGAAATCTTAAGTAGCACTCCACATTGTCCACAGTGAGGTGTGTAGTTTCGTATTTTGGCCCCTGTGGATTTTTCAAATATGAGAGCTAGTGTGCAATAAAATTCATTTTTGGATATCTGAGTATTAAAATAGCCTTCGTATTGGGTATATATGAACATCAAGATTATGTAATGTATGTAATATAGACTGTTTTCTGTATGACAGTCCGTATTTGCATTTCCATACCATACATTGGTCCAGCAATTATTATAATGTTTTTTTCAAACTTTTTACCGTACGAACTTTGTGATTAGATTTTACCAAAAAATGAGGCGAAACACCCATTTTTTATTTTGATCATTAGGAAGATTAATGTCAACAGTTTCTAAAAAGGTATCACTCAAAGGCATTGAAATTCTAGTTTGATCCAAATTTTTGGGGAATATCTGACATGTTCACCCCCTTTTTGCAATATTTTATTGTAAATAAATGCAGAATTTTGCCATGGATACACATAAAAGGAATTATTTTTCACCCTTTTAACTTTTGAAAATCAAATCTATGGAAGATACTGATTACATACATACGCACATGTTCAACACAAACAGTAAGGTTAATGCATCGGAAATCCAGGAATAGGAGATGATAAAACATTTTGTGGCCCATTTTTGATTTTATTTTCTAACTGTGGAGTGCTACCTTATACACAATTAAAAAAAATCATTTGGATAGTTATCATTGTAAGTACATGTTGTGTATAAGTTTGTGATAATCTAACAAATATAACTTTTTGTGACTTGTTTTTTCTTTAAATGAATATTTTTTGGCACATAAGGAATCATCACCCTTTTGATGCTTATTATTAGGTAATGACACTTTATACCTGATATTAAAAGAAGTACTTTTAATAAAGAAGTAGATATAATATAAATGACACATTGAGCTCAGAGATAACCATGCAAATGTCCAAGTAGCCACACTATCTAAATTTAAAACATATTTACAGTAAGTTGCATCATATTCTAAACAACATTTTAAGTAAACAAAAAAAAAAGTATTTAAACTTCACAATCAGTTTTATCATCAAAGGGCGCAAGTTCCATATCAGGAAAGTCGCCTCCCAAAACATCAATATGATAATAATAATTATCATCAATTTGATATGAATGAATTCTTAAATACATCAATAGAAAATACAAGTGTAAAAACAAAATCAATCTTACACTTAAACCGATTTTTATGCCCCACCTACAATAGTAGAGGAGCATTATGTTTTCTGGTCTATTTGTCCGTTCATTTCTTCGTCTGTCCCGCTTCAGATTAAAGTTTTTGGTCAAGGTAAAACCGTAGTTTTTGATGAAGTTAATGTCCAATCAACTTGAAAACTAGAACACATGTTCCCTATGATATAATCCTTCTAATTTTAATGCCAAATTAGAATTTTACCCAAAATTTCACAGAACATAGAAAATGATAATGCAAGTGGGGCATCTTTGTACTATGGACACATTCTTGTTATTAAATATTTGATAAGACACTTTATACCACATATAAAGAGTAATATGTTTTAAAGGTAATTTATTCATTAAATCTTAATAAGACATTCATTCAAATATATATTTTATACCAGAAACAAGAAATTAAATATGAAAAGTAAGTAACTAAAAAGATTTTGATTTGCCATATTGACAAAAAATTTAAACATAAGCTCTGACAAGCTTTTCACTGAATATCTACCTAATCAGTATTTGTTCTATAACATTTTACATTTTATAAGTTTGCAGGTTGTGAGTACAAAAGTAGGAGGAGTACCGGAAGTATTACCACCAGACCTTATCTACCTCGCTGAACCAAATGATCAAAGTTAGTTACAATTCACAAAATTTTAACAAGACTCTTATCTAACTTGCATCTGACACTATTAAGCTTTTGTTGAACTTTAGATTAAGGGGGCTTGAGAGTATATATACTTTTTTAGCTCACCTGACCTAAAAGGCAAAGTGAGCTTTTGTCATCACTTGGTGTCCGGCGTCGTCGTTGTCCCTTGTCGTCCATTGTCATTAACTTTTACAAAAATCTTCTCCTCTAAAAATACTGGGCCAAATTTAACCATACTTGGCCACAATCATCATTTTGGGTATCTAGTCTAAAAAATATGTCTGAATACCCGGCCAACCACTCAAGATGGCTAAAAATAAAACATAGGGGTAAAATGTAGATTTTGGCTTATATCTCCAAAACCAAGGCTTTTAGAACAAATCTGACTTGGGTAAATTGTTTACCAGGTCAATTTCTATCTGCCCTACAATTTTCAGATGAATCAGACAACCGGTTGTTGGGTTGCTGCAGCATGTTGTTAGGTTGCTGCCCCTGAATAAGTAATTTTAGGGAAATTTTGCCGTTTTTGGTTATTATCTTGATTATTATTATAGATAGAGATAAACTGTAAACAGTTTAATGCTCAGTTAAATAAGATATACAAATAAGTAAGCATGACCAAAATGGTCAGTTGACCTCTTAAGGAGTTATTGCCCTTTATAGTCAATTTTTAACCATTTTCATAATTTTTTGTAATTTTTTACAAAAATCTTCTCTGAAACTACTGATGCAAATTTAACCAAACTTGTTCTCAATCATCATAAGGGTATCTAGTTTTAAAATTGTGTTCTATGACCCTGCCCAAGAACCAAGATGGCCGACATGGCTGAAAATATTACATAGGGTAAAATGCCGATTTTGGCTCATATCTCTAAAACCAAAGCATTTAGAGCAAATCTGACAGAATAAAATTGTTCATTAGGTTAAGATCTAGCTGCCCTAAAATTTTCAGACCATAATTGAAATCAGTTGTTGGGTTGCTGCCCATGAATTGGTAATTTTATGAAAATTTTTGGTTATTATGTTAAATATTATTATAGATAGAGATAAACTGTAGGCATAAATAATGTACAGCAAAGTAAGACCTAAAAATAAGTCAACATGCCCAAAATGGTCAATTGACCTCCTTAGGAGTTTTTGCCTTTTATAGTCATTTTTTTAACAATTATCATAAAATTTGTAAATTTTTACAAACATTTTTCACTGTAACTACTTGGCCAAGTTCATTATACATAGAGATAATTGAAAGCAGCAAGAATGTTCAGTAAAATAAGACCTACAAACACATCACAATCACCAAAACACAATTTTGTCATGAATCCATCAGTGTCCTTTGATTAATATGCACATAGACCAAGGTGAGCAACACAGGCTCTTTAGAGCCTCTAGTTCTAGTTTCAGGATAATAACTTGTGAATAAGTATTTTGTTTCTCTGGAGTTGTATAGTAGTAACAAGATTCCATACTACAAAACAAGACTTGAATTGAGTTTGATGGTTACTGCTCTAAGGGGGATTCAAAAAGTTTTGGGGAGCTACAATTTTTTTAAGAGGTTTACATCTTTAAAAAAAAAATCAAATTTCAAATTTTTGATAAGTTTCAAGATGAAATCTTCAATTGCACAGTATTGCGCATTAGATTTGTAAGATCTTTGACCTAATTTATTTTGTGTCAGAATCCTATATTAGGTCAAAAATTTGATCCCAATTCTAATTCAGATAGTATCAAGTTTGAATATTGTGTCCAAATTTGCCCAAACTGTTCAGGCTATGATCTCTGCGATGGTATCAGGCTCTGCTCAGCGAAGCATTTTATTCAACGATATAAACATTTAAAAGTCATCTGGGGCCAAAACGAATTGACTTATTTGGGTAATTTTTGTACCATATCATAAAATAACAGCTAAAAGTGTAATAAATAATTTTTTTCTGGAAAACAAATGTTTGAATTTTTGCTGAAATTTTTGTACCCTTAAGCCTCCTTAAAGATGGTCTGCACATTCAAATGGTTGAACTAGAAGAATTTCATCACTATATCTTTACTTCGTTCTCCAGGTGAAATTTGAGAACAAGATGATATTATTTCTAGAGAGAAAACGTTATTGTTGTTAGAAAATCTCCAACTGGATATCTACAAATTAACAATGATAAGCTCTGAGGTATATAACAAAAAAGTGACTTTTAAGTTTTAACTGATGTTGATGATTGAGAAATTAGAATTGCCTGATGCATTTGTTTATGTATTTTCATGTATATATGATATGTAAGTTTACTAATTTACATTTGAGTTCAAAAGTTGTGTGGCATTATGAATTCCTGGTTTATGCAAGCTTCATCTTTATCATTGTCTTATCCTATTATTATACAAATCTTTCATAATTGTCTTTGTTTATTTACATATTTCTTACACTTATTAAATTATATATCATATTTCTCATATTTGCGGAGGACCAATTCCAATTTACAGAAAACATTGATTTCTATCTTACCCTTGTATATGGATATTATAGGTTTAAGAGAAGAATTAGAGAGGGCTATAGCAGACAAAAGGGCAGGAAGGAATGTTCCTCCATTTGTGGCTCATAATAGAATAAAATTACTATACACATGGAGGGATGTGGCACATAGAACAGAAAGAGTTTATAAAAGGGTGGCAGATTTAGTGGAGAGAGAAACCAAAGAGAGATTATCTAGGTAAAGTATATCATAAGGTACCTGCCTTTACCACCACCTTATTTTAGTGGTCAGGTGACAGTCACTTTCCGAACCTCCAAAACGCTTTCTCTTCACAATTTAACTCTTTTCAGCAGTCACCTTATTTGAGCACAACGTCTTGTTTATTTTTAACAGCATTCATTTTTTATATTTTTTAACTATATATGTGTTTAGAATCAAAGTCAAAATGAGGATTACAACCTGTTTGTAACTGAGATTGTGAAATAGGAAGCGAATTCATGAATTCCTTGTGTTCTACTCCTTTCATTTTTTGTCGAGCCTGCAACTTTTGTTGCAGAAAGCTCAACATAGGGATAGTGATCCGGCGGCGGCGGCGGCTACGGCGGCGGCTACGGCGGCGGCGTTAGCTAACTTCTTAAAAGCTTTATATTTTAGAAGGTGGAAGACCTGGATGCTTCATACTTTGTATATAGATGCCTCATGTTACGAAGTTTCCGTCAGTCACATGTCCAATGTCCTTGACCTCATTTTCATGGTTCAGTGAACACTTGAAAAAAAAGTTCAAATTTTTTGTAATGTTGAATTCTCTCTTATTATAAGTAATAGGATAACTATATTTGATATGTGCGTACCTTGCAAGGTCCTAATGTCTGTCAGACAGTTTTCACTTGACCTCGACCTCATTTCATGGATCAGTGAACAAGGTTAAGTTTTGGTGGTCAAGTCCATATCTCAGATACTATAAGCAATAGGGCTAGTATATTCGGTGTATGGAAGGACTGTAAGGTGTACATGTCCAACTGGCAGGTGTCATCTGACCTTGACCTCATTTTCATGGTTCAGTGGTTATAGTTAAGTTTTTGTGTTTTGGTCTGTTGTTCTCATACTATATGCAATAGGTCTACTATATTTGTTGTATGGAATGATTGTAAGGTGTACATGTCTAGCGGGCAGATGTCATGTGACCTTGACCTCATTTTCATGGTTCAGTGGTCAAAAGTTAAGTTTTTGAGTTTTGGTCTTTTTATCTAATACTATATGCCATAGGTCAACTATATTTGGTGTATGGAAATATTTAATGATCTTAATGTCAGTCGAGCAGGTTTTACTTGACCGTGACCTCATTTTCACGGTTCATTGCACAGTGTTAAGTTTTGTGTTTTGGTCTATTTTTCTTTAACTATAAGTAATAGGTCAACTATATATGTTGTATAGAAGCATTGTTAGCTGTACATGTCTGCCTGGCATGGTTCATCTGACCTTGACCTCATTTTCAAGGTTCATTGGTCTTTGTTTAGTTATCTTGGTTAATGTTAAGTTTATGGTACAGTTGTTATAAAGCTTAGCTTTTTACTTAGGACTATCAACATAATATCAATGATTAGTATAGAAGGCGAGACATTTCAGCGTGTGCACTCTTGTCTTAAAACAATATTGACTTATTTCTGCATAAAAATTACCAAATTTTGAAAGCTTCCTCCAATTTACAAAGCTGGAATCTGCCATTTTTTATTTCACTGGCATAAGAAGGATAACTCTTCCAATTTTACACTATAATAATTTTAGCAATCCCAGTCACAGGTGATGTTGTTATTTTTAAAAGGTTCATCTGACTTGAAAGTTCCCTTTTAATTCTTCCCATGAGTAACCACTTAATACAGGTTTGATTGTAAATACCTCTTATCAGAAGTTTCTTTTTTTAAAAGAATTATCCAGAATAGTACCTTTAATACAATTGTTTGATTATTTTTTTATATTTTAATTTTCTATATATGCAGATACTATAGTTGTGGACCTCTGTCAGGAAAGCTGTTTGTTATAGCTGCAGTATTAAATATCTGGTTCATGTGTTTCCTACAGATCTTTCAGCCTAGCCAGGTTTGTATTATATTGTTTTGTTTGGTAGAATTTTATACATGGTTTTTCATTGTGCCTGAGGGAGATATAAAGATTTGTTCACCCAAGAATATTCACATTTCACAAGGGCTATGCCAAAGGGAAATTTGATTTTTCGAGGGTGAGCAAATCTTCATATCTTCTTAAGCGAAGGGAAATGAACGTTTCATTCCACTGCCTATGCTTTGTTTACTATCAGAACATCAAATATTAGTGTGCATACATTTTTCTTCTTATCCAATTGATTTTCTAACTGAACATGAAATAAACAATTGTTTGATATATATTGTTTTATGTTCTTGATAAAAACTATATTTAAAACACAGAACTTTTTTTTCAAATGATTGCTTCCCCTGCTCAATACTTATCATTTGTTATATCCACATGCACTATCCTGAAACTCATTGATGTAAATCTGTAAATAAAAAATTAAATAGCAGACTCTTTGTCACCAAAATTGATGTATAATATTGAAAATGTACAGAATTTAAAAATTATCTAAGGGCCACTTCCCCTACACTTAGACATTCAAAGGATAAGGTTCTCAACTTTCATCCAAAATGGCTGTATCTGTATTAACATATTGTATAGACACATGTTAGATACTGAGGGGAGGGGTAGGGGGGGTGGGGGGGGGGGGCGGGGGGGGGCAGGACCTTTTTTGGGACGTCAGGATGGGATGTTTTTAGGCTGGGGATTTCAGGAAGGATTGATCCTTTTGGGATCAAGGAATTCTTTTTTTTCGAATTTCAGGATTTCAGGATTTAAATTTCTTTAAATTCAGGACCTCCAGATTTCATGTTTTTAAGCACAGGATTTCAGCATCAGGACCACTCGACCACCTCCCATTACTGTATATTGACATATAAAATGCTCGTTGTTTCATTGTTGTTGGATTGCTGTTTCATTGATGTATACCCCACATTCTTTATTCCTGTATTAATTTACGATTTATTTACTTCATATTTACTTGTTTGGCTTTATAAATGTTTTGATACATGTATGAGCGTCACTGATGAGTAGTCACTGTATGTAGACGAAAAGCACATTTGGCGTTCTAAATTATAATCCTGGTGCCTTTGATAACTATTTACAGAAAATAGAAATCGCTCCAGAACTACAAAGATCACATATTTTGAAGAGTAATGCAAATCAGAAAAATTCAAAAGAAGAACAAAAGTCACAGAAACGAACACTATTAGAATGTGAAGACAGTTTAACAAATGGGACCTCATCAAAAATTTTGAGACGATCAAATCGCAAGAGAACAAAATCAAAAGAAGAATTATGATGTTTATCTGTGATAGTTTTTTTTTATATTATCTTAATAATTCTTACATATGTTATTGATAATATAGTAGTATGAATTTAAACATTGTAATTTAAATAGCATTTTTAACAGTACTGAAAGTATAGGAGTATGAATTTAAAACATTGTAATTTAAATAGCATTTTTAACAGGTGCTTGTTATGTCACAAACACAAGCCTTAGAGTCCTTTTACATTAATCAAAAAGAATGCATTCAACTTAAGGCTAACATTAGTATTGATACACACTGTGTTAATAGCTATACATTTTATAACTGGAATTTACAAAAAAATGTTAAGCTGACTTTATTACATCTTGAGTAATATAGTTATTCAAATAAACCGGGTCTGATGAATACATCTCCATTAATAGACGAAATTATTATTGATGTTATGTTTTACCTTATGGTAAGCTTGCAATTTAGAAATCAAAAGATTTAATTAATTAATATTTTTTGAATTATTATTCATTTGTGCAGTCTTAGACATTTTCTATGATTTAGAAAACTTCTTCAAAAAGGATTTTCAAGAAAAAGTTAAAATAGAACATGAAATTAAATGTTGGTGTGTCAGATTGATACGGGTATGATATTGTAAAAGTTGTAAAAGTCATAATGTATTCTCTATTTATTTTACGGAACAGTTAAGATATTTTATCATGTTCATTGCAACACTTTTAATGATTTTTGTCAGTAGCAAAAATAAAGAGATTTAGTATGAATATTAATGACACAACTCTCCACCATAGTTCAAATGACTGGGATATACATTGTATTAAATTATAGATATGTCCTTCAACAATGAGATATACATAGTCAGCTATAAAATTGAGATAATTGAGAGATTTACATATACGTCATAGAAAATATTTTTTTGATAAAGATTGAATGTTAACCCCTGAAATGTTTCTTTTAATTTTAATGTCTTGTGTTAATATCTCATTGATGTATACTTTGGATATTCCATTTCTAAGATTGGATCTTTAAAAGCAAGTAAACCTAAGAAAAAAAATCATCCTTTGTTATGTTATTAGTTTATTTTCAGTGCAATATTTCTAATGGTGCATAATATTAGATTTTGTCTTCTATTGAATGAGTAAGAGTAAACAAAATTACCTTTTTAATTGTCCTCTAATATTTATGACTTTATAATCGTATAGTGCTTTCTTTCAGTTGAGCCTGTGACTTTTGTCGCAGAAACAAGACATAGCATAAATGATCCTGGATTTTAACCAAACTTAGACTGAGGTTCTTACAATCAAGATGTAGTACCTAAAGGAAAATTTTAAATAACTTTTCCACCAGTTTTGTTGAGCCTGTGACTAACATCAAAAGTAGGCAAGACATGGGTTCTACTGAACCTTTAAATTTTTATACGACCGCAAAAATTTTAATTTTTCGTCGTATATTGCTATCACGTTGGCGTTGTCGTCCTGCGTCGTCTTGCGTCGTCGTCCGAATACTTTTAGATTTCGCACTCTAACTTTAGTAAAAGTGAATAGAAATCTATGAAATTTAACACAAGGTTTATGACCACAAAAGGAAGGTTGGGATTGATGTTCAAACAGTTTAGGAATTAGGGGCCAAAAAAGGGCCCAAATAAGCATTATTCTTGGTTTTCGCACAATAACTTTAGTATTAGTAAATAGAAATCAATGAAATTTAAACACAAGGTTTATGACCACAAAAGGAAGGTTGGGATTGATTTTGGGAGTTTTTGAGGTCTGAACAGTTTAGGAATTAGGGGCCAAAAAGGGGCCCAAGTAAGCATTATTCTTGGTTTTTCGCACCATAACTTTAGTATAAGTAAATAGAAATCTTTAAAATTTAAACATAAGGTTTATGACCATAAAAGGAAGGATGGGTTTGATTTTGGGAGTTTTGGTCCCAACAGGTTTTTAGGAATAAGGGGCCCAAAGGGTCCAAAATTGAACTTTGTTTGATTTCATCAAAAATTGAATCCTTGGGGTTCTTTGATATGCTGAATCTAAAAATGTACTTAGATTTTTGATTATTGGCCCAGTTTTCAAGTTGGTCCAAATTAGGGTCCAAAATTAAACTTTGTTTGATTTCATCAAAAATTGAATAATTGGGGTTCTTTGATATGCCAAATCTAACTGTGTATGTAGATTCTTAATTTTTAGTCCCGTTTTCAAATTGGTCTACATTAAATACCAAAGGGTCCAAAATTAAACTAAGTTTTATTTTAATAAAAATTGAATTCTTTGGCTTTTTTGATATGCTGAATTTAATCATGTACTTAGATTTTTGATTATGGGCCCAGTTTTCAAGTTGGTTCAAATCAGGATCCAAAATTATTATATTAAGTATTGTGCAATAGCAAGAAATTTTCAATTGCACAGTATTCAGCAATAGCAAGAAATCTTCAATTGCACAGTATTGTGCAATAGCAAATATCTTCAATTGCACAGTATTGTGCAATAGCAAGAAATATCTAATTGCACAATATTGTGCAAGAGCAAGAAATTTTCAATTGATTGGAGTTATCTTTCTTTGTCCAGAACAGTAGTTGAATCAACTTAAATCATTGTTTTATACAATGCACAATGTATATTCACTTTTACTATCAACTGATAAATTAAAACACTCTTTACCATTCAGTGATAACAAGCACTTTTTGTTACATTTTAATATTTTATGATGTATTTAAATGAGTAGTTATTGTTGCTAACTCCATTAGAAATTTGAATTGAGATCAGTTTTGAAAAAAGGGAAAGGGGGATGTGAAAAAAAAATGGGGGGGGGGGGTTAATTTTTCTCATTTCAGTTTTCATAAATAAAAAGAAAATTTCTTCAAACATTTTTTTGAGAGGATTAATATTCAACAGCATAGTGATTGCTCAAAGACAAAAAAATATTTTAAGTTCATTAGACCACATTCATTCTGTGTCCAAAACCTATGCTGTGTCAACTATTTAATCACAATCCAAATTTAGAGCTGAATCCAGCTTGAATGTTGTGTCCATACTTGCCCCAACTGTTCAGGGTTCAACCTATGCGGTCGTATAAAGCTGCGCCCTGCGGAGCATCTGGTTGTTGTTGAAAAGATGGTTCTGTTCAATAACTGTCAATATATAGTATAAAGGTCATCCTGTTGTATGTAGAATCTTAATAGGATTAATTCCAAATATTGTAATTCTTTCAATTTTAAGTCTGATATGATATCATTTCTTATGCATTTTCATCCTTTAAAATTAAAAATTGCAATTGATATGCTATGACTCTCACAATTCAGACATCTATGCACTGTTATAAATACTACAGAAAGAGATGCTAATAAAAAAACAGCAGAACACCAGTTTAATGGATGGTTTAATCATGTTGTGATTAAAAGACCCCCTTAACATAAAACTCCATATTTTGAGTTAGAGCTGAGGACGTTTTCTATAATTTTGATATAATTTGTCCCATAAGTAGTACAACACACTGTAAAAACATTATTGAGAAAGTTCAGGTGGGATTTTTTAAATTTTCATTTAATGTCTAGAGGAAAGGCACTACAAAATAACTGTTCTCGGACCATATATCTTAACCTATAACGTGAAATTAAAAAGACCTAGAGAATTCCAATTGAAAGAGTTCTCTATCTATTATCGTCTTTGTTTATGTGTATATAAGGTTATATGGCTGAAGGCTTTCTTTGGATGGTCACCTCGATGGTTTATTAGATGGGGTCTAGACTAAAATACACACGAAAGGCTGATATATAATTTTAAGTTTATAAATTACAGATTGTTAATTTTAGACTTTACTTGGATATACATCTTTGTATTTTTATAAGTTGAATATGAGAGTAGATTGTTCATTTTAGACTTTACTTGAATATAGTTTTGGAGAATCATTTTTATTTTCTTCTTTAAATCAGCAGCGCTAGTACTTATTTCTTTAATGATAATTAATAAGAATATATCTTTGTGAATACAGATAAACCTAAGATTCATGCAACTGAAAATTGAGTATAACCTGATGAACATGAAGTTGAACATATTTTTTCCCAAAATAGTTTGATATTGTTCTTATTCATGTATTTGTTATAATAATGTTTATACTAAGGGGTAATTTGAACTGAATGATTATAGATTTAATAAAGAAAAAGTTAAATTGAAATGACGTCTCAATATAAGTGAGATATGCAGATTGACAGTAGCCAAAACTACGGGAGAGCTGTATTTCAGCTTTCAAACTATTTACATTGATAAACATTCTTTAATATAACATCGTATTATTGGATTTAAGAAAGAACAATGCAAGGATTTAGTCATGCAGCCATTTAATATTTATATAAACTCATCATAAATACCAGGATTGAAATGTTGTATTTCAGCCAGATGCATAATTATACAGTATTAAAAAGATATGAAATCCGGAATTAATATTGTACAATCAAATATTACATTATTGCAAACACTGAAAATGATTTCTTGACTTTAAACTCAACTTATGTTGCAAGTCAATATTTCAAATATAAAGCTATTAGGTTTTTATACTTTGATTATGTTTATATTATAAAACAGATGCAATCTTAATAAAATGACCAAATGATATTTTGTTTTACTTGCCACATGTTGAATTTATCTTTTCCAAGGCTGTAACTTGCAGCTTTAATTCAGTGTATGACGTTGGTTGCTGTCTGTCATATTTGTTTTGGATTATGTGTTTTGTCAAGCCTGCGACTTTTGTAGCACAATGTTCGACATAGGGATGGTGATCTGGTGGTATACTAATTTTAATTAGTTAATTCGAATTGAACTCAAATTACGTGTGGACGCATCATATAAGAAGAAAGCGATGATTTTAACTTTCCAATTGTAATTTTAAATTCACATCTGTAGAAATATACCCTCTGTTCTGTTGTCCTAATCATTGGTACCTTTTGGACATAACGCAATTTGACATGTTCATGTGTATAAGTGTATTCGCTTTGGCAGGTGATGCATGCGAAGCAGGAGATGCTTTACTGTCAACCCACAAGGTCTGGCTCATTTTAAAGTTCATGTGATTATCTTTGTTTGTAACCTTGTGTCGTCTCCTTTTCATTGATATATAAGATTTGAACATTGATAAACTACAGCCACCTTAATTTAGAATAATTATCAAAAGCTATATAATTATATAAGAAAGTAGAAATGTACAAACAGACAGTTAATAAAGTATTGGTAGTATATTACATTATAGCTTCAGATGACTACAATACTATTGTATGCTCCTGAAATAAATTTATAACACCAAAATATTGTCGAAAAGTCCCATGAATTAAACACTTGTATGTATGAAAATCTTAAAGAGAATTAAAAATGAAAGAAAAACCACTTTAAAATTTCGTTATAGCAATCATAATATCTGAAACTGAGTTTTAGATATAAGAAGCTAAGGTATGAGTGCCAATGAGACAACTCTCCATACTTTTAATAGGTAACAGTCTTCATCCTTATCTGAAACAATAGTGTTACATCACAGCATACTTTAAAAATTTATTTCAACGATAATGTCTGAGCTGGTGTTTTAGACTGTATTCTTTTCATTAAAATACATTTATTGCCTTTAAATTTTTGCCAAATAAAACGACATAAGGTAATTTGAATTATGTATGTACTGATACAAAAAAGAGGTGTTTGACATAAATAGACACAAAATGAACTTGTTTATAGGGCAACTACTTGTAATCTGTATGTAGTTCTTATCTAAGACTTGTAAAAGTCACTGCTTAGATCAAATTATTATTGGTGATTACTATATTTAACATGTCCAACACGTTTTTTAATCCTTTCTTGGTTTTTGAACTGTGGCTATTTGTGAATTTATTAGGTAAGTTGAGAGAGATACTTTTATAATAAATGTGTGCAATAAAACGGTCTACTTGAGATGGTAATTCACTTTTTATTAAAACATGTCCCAAAATACCACTATCAAAATAAAATATAAAGCATATAATTAGACACAACACTTACTAATCTCACCAAAAAATCTAAAGAAATCGACAAGACGACCAAAAAAAAGTAGTTTTTTGTCGAGCCTGCAACTTTTGTTGCAGAAAGCTCGACAAAGGGATAGTAATTCGGCGGCGGCGGCGGCGGCGTTAGCTAACTACTTAAAAGCTTTATATTTTAGAAGGTGGAAGACATGGATGCTTCATACTCTGTATATGGATGCCTCATGTTACAAAGTTTCCGTCAGTCACATGTCCAATGTCCTTCACCTCATTTTCATGGTTCAGTGACTACTTGAAAAAAGTTAAGATTTTTTGTAAAGTTAAATTCTCTCTTATAAGTAATAGGATAACTATATTTGGTATGTGCGTACCTTACAAGGTCCTCATGCCCATTAGACAGTTTTCACTTGGCCTCGACTTCATTTCATGGACCAGTGAACAAGGTTAAGTTTTGGTGGTCAAGTCCATATCTCAGATACTATAAGCAATAGGTCTAGTATATTCGGTGTATGGAAGCACTGTAAGGTGTACATGTTCAACTGGCAGGCGTCATCTGACCTTGACCTCATTTTCATGGTTCAGTGGTTATAGTTAAGTTTTTGTGTTTTGGTCTGTTTTTCTCATACTGTATGCAATAGGTCTACTATAATTGGAATATGGAATGATTGTAAGGTGTACATGACTTTTTTGTCTAACTGGCAGGTGTCATCTGACCTTGACTTCATTTTCATGGTTTAGTGGTCAAAGTGAACATTTTGAGTTTGGGTCATTTTTTCTAATACTATATGCAATAGGCCAACTTTATTTGGTGTATGGAAATATTTTATAATCTATATATCAGTCGCAAAGGTTTTATTTGACATTGGCCTCATTTTCACGGTTCATTGCTCAGTGTTAATGTTTTGTGTTTTGGTCTGTTTTCTTAAACTATAAGCAATAGATCAGCTGTATTTGTTGTATGGAAGGATTATGAGGTGCACATGCCTGCCTGGCATGGCTCATCTAACCTTGACCTATTTTGCATGGTTCATAGGTGAATGTTTAGTTTTCTTGGTTAATGTTATGTTTATGTGACAGTTGTAATAAAGCTGTCAACATAATATTAATGATTAGTAAAGAAGGCGAGACATTTCAGCGTGTGCACTCTTGTTTTACAAAGGAACTGAAATACTAAGGGTAACGGTGCAATCACACATGATAATTCCGGAACAAATACTAGACTTAACAAACAACAATATAAAAAGAAACAATACAAAAACCGGATCTGAAATCAAGGGCCATGGATAAGCACCCATCGTAATGCTTTTAACATTAACAGTACCAACATTACCCAAAATATGTATATTTTGCCAATTATTTTCGTTTAATTGATGCACGAGGTCACCATATCTTAAATATATATATAGCTTATAAAACAACAAAGACTAAAAAGTATACCAAGACTCGGACCGTTGTATCATTTAGGGTCATTACGTATTATATACAAATACAAATACAAATAATTTTATTTTGCAATGAGCGCCCCAAAGGAGCAGAAATATAAATTCCAATACAAGCACAAATTAAACAAAACACAAAATCAAGATGGATTGGTACAATATTGATTGAGTTATTAATATTGATATAAAATATATTAATTGATATTATAATGATGACAAATAAAATCCGGAGACATTGTGCATGCGATAGTTTCATTACCATAGAATAGAGTAAGACACTGTGGTTACTACAAGTTGGAAGTACCAATGACCATCTGTTACACAGATATTTTATTACAGTCAACCCAAATGTCGTCATTTACCCTTTCAAATTGACAAAATCATTTTTACCATTGTATCAACTGGAAGGTGTGTACTCAATATGTATACCAATGAATAAAAGCTAGGGCATATAAATGTTGTTGTTGCAACATCAGAATATTTCATCTAATTGGTAAATAAAACTACCCCTCTTTAACTATTTACTGTTAAAAAGCGATCAAGCGATCAGTAGCACGATTGACCATATACAATACATTTTTTTTGTGTCAAATTAAATGAACCTGTCGATATATATGTATTTAAGTTAGTAAGTAATTATATTGTTTATTAGAGTGACATGTGTATAATTGTATTACAATAAATGTTTTTAAGCAATACGTATAAGAACATCTGACCCATTTGGCTTTTATGTGACTTCAATGAAATTACCACAAGCATAAGAGCAATTGATTACAGTTACGTGTTATAGTAGAGAAATTAATATATATATTGGCAGGTGAAGTGTATTTGGAATGTCCTTTGGGGTGGCATCATTATGACAACTCCTGTTATTTGTTCAGCACTGACAGTTATAACTGGTTAGACGCAGAGGTAAATTTGTTCTTTCTATGAGCTAAACCGTAGACAGACATCAAACCAATTTATCTTAGTTACGGTTGATATTCTGTTCAAATACATGGGACAAAAGTTATATTATATTTCTGCTTAAGATACGCATGCAAAAGAAAAACAAACAAACCAAGAAACAGAGTTTAAACACTCTTTAAAAGAAAGAAACACAGCATCATACATTAGAAACCAACAATAACAACAGTCTTTCTTTCATAGGAGAGCAGACTGTTTTAAAAATTGTCCACTAAAGATAATAAAATTTAAATCATGCATACAAATTAAAAATGTTGATGATCTCAATTTCAGGATTTTTTTTTACAAGTTACTATTTGTCCTTTCCATTTCTCTTTGTTTACTACAAATATACTAACAATATGTACATGTTTAACATCCTTACAACCCTATATAAAACACCGAGAAGAATTCGTAAAATTATAGACTTTGATGCTATATGCATAGAAATAAGAGTTAAATCAAGATTTTTGTATGTTTTTGTATGCATTGCTTTTAAATTTTGTCCAATATTATCGCAGCGGCGAAATCTGAAATGATGCTTAGTTAAGGAGTTTTGCACACAGAAAACACATACAGGGAAAATTTTAAAATGAAAGAATACATGTTAGATTTATATTTTCAACATGTCGTAAGGTCCAATTTCAGTAAAAATGGACTTTTTTTTGCGTTACACATCTAGAATTACCACTCGGTCAAATTGGTATTCCTGCATTTTTTGTAAGTAAAATAAGGTGCAAGACTGCACTAAGTGGAATCAAAAAGTAAAATCACAAAAATACTGAACTTAGAGGAAGATCAATTGGGAAAGTCCATAATTACATGGCAAAATCAAATAACAAAACGCATCAAAAACGAATGGACAAGAACTGTCTCACTTTAATGACAGTCTCATCAATTTCCGATATTTTTACATTGATGCGTTAAATAAACAGACACAATAAATATAATAGTCAAAATATGGGTACACCAGTCATCATCGTTTAACAATTTTAAAAGCAAGAGACTGTATCCCAACTGCAGAATACACGACAGATTCAAGCTCTTGTACCAGGGCAGAAAAAAATCTGTAGCAGTCGACGAGCAAACCATGCCTTTGATGAACTGTTTATCATTTAATAATACATATGTAGATAAAACTTATCAATAATAATAAAATATTAGTATAAACACGGCTCAGCATTACATTTGTTTCGTAAATAGAGCAGTTGCCGTGCACATGACGCCCGACTTGCTGAAATTGTTGATAAGAACCAATCAGACTACTTGATGAACATGGCAATTACTGTAAAGAAAGGTAATCTTTATGAACACATTATTAGTTGTTGTATTGTTAATAACATATTTTGTTTTAAGTAATGGACATAGTGCCAAACAAAAAAAAAGTAATTTCATAAAAGTAAAGAAGCCGATTCACAACTGCAATGTATCATCTTTTTTACAACGACTTTTAACATGTGTCAGTTATAATTCTTTTTATCATTTTAATCTAATTATGGATAGACCGACCAACAGTGGTAAAGAAGTAAAAGGATTTTAGATACCGAGTAATTTTGAGCAAAAGTTTTCAAACAGTAGATGAAAACGTTGTCACTGGTAGTATTTTTGTTTGAATGCCGCCATGTTTTGAAATTTCTCGTCATTTTTATTCTTTTTTTTTTTTTTAGATCTATTTATTTTTTTATTTATTTTTTTGTTTTATAAAAGGAATAAAAAGTACTGTACTTGAAGAGTTCTACCTGTCCTTAGGGATTGGACCGTTATAAATATCCTTTTCTTTTGCCTAGCTATAAAACCATGTTTAATCCACCATTTTCTACATAAGAAAATGTCTGTACCAAGTCAGGAATACGACAACTGTTATCTATTCGTTTGATGTGTTTGAGCTTTCGATTTTGCCATTTGCATTATGGATTTTCCGTTTTGAATTTTCCTTAGAGTTCAGTTTATTTTTGTGATCTTATTTTTTTCATTGGCTCTGTTAACCTCGCCAGAAAAAACAAGCTTCTTATTGACAACGTCAATTCTTTAATTGCAGTGCTGTTATTCATTAATATTCCTCGAACGAATTTTTTTTTGTAAATAGATAATATTATTAAAGGAATTTGTTTTTGATTATAGGATATGTAATTGATGAAACTTGTTTTTGTTTTGAGATGAAGTAATTGCTGATCTTTTTTGATTTGGTTAGATCAAAACTATTGGTTAGGAGGAAGAGATGATATAATTGAAGGAACCTGGATATGGGCATCGACAGATCAGATCTTTAAATATACAGATTGGTATCCCGGTCAACCAAACAACTACGAAAATAATGAAGACTGTTTGCACATGTATGCATCATTTAACATGAAATGGAATGATTTTGCCTGCACAAGACTTAGCGGATTCATATGTGAAAGGAAGTGAGTGTGAAAGGATTTGTCAAATTTGTTTGTTTTAGAAAATTTCAAATTAAAACAACTTTTCATTAGCATATTAAGAAGTGAAGACCGAAGCAGTTCTACGATGATCATTCATATCTGACAACAGATTGTTTTATTCACATTTAAATATTTGTCAAATTCAAGCTATAGTTCAATATTCATCAATAGTTTTATTTATTATCAGAGAAACACAAATATATGTTATAAACTATTTGCCTGTTATTTAAATTTAAGATATTCTATTTCAGTAATGCATAATTAAAATTTGTAGGTATCGCAGAACTACTAATGAACCAGAAATCATCGGATAGAGATGCACTCGTACAAAATCAGTATCATGATAGAACATCGTTCTATAGGAAGATTCCAATTAAAGTATGTCTTACCAAATAATCATATGCTTTTTATTTGTGAGGCAACAAATGGAAGGGACATTAGCTACAATGGTTCACAAAACTAATGAACTAACTCATAATTAAAACTAATGAAGACCGCATAAAAAACAACCCGCAAAAATCAAGGATGACATATTGGCGAATCATAAGTTCTTCATGGATTCAATGAATATTCTATTGAACAAAAAATCTTAGGACCTACCTTGTTTGTATTGGGTAAACCATTACAAAATTCCGTACAAACATGGTCTTGAGGCATAGATTCTACTTACTGACCTTGTGTATCATTGCAATTAATTTTAACAGTGTTCTTTCTGTATCTATTTGCATGTCTATTACTTTTACTATTTGTTTTTGTTATGATGACTTTTTGACGTGGCTCGGTACTTGCTCATCCCAGTATCGTGTTATTTTGCTATGGTCATTTTGTGTATTCTTGTCTTTCATTTAAGCTTATGTACTGTGTCTATATATAAAGCTTTTAAAGCTGACTATGTGGTATAGACTTTACTCATTGTAAAAGGCCGTACGGTGACCTTTAGTTGTTAATTTATGTGTCATTTGGTCTCTTGTGGAGAGTTGTCTCATTGGCAAGCATACCACGTCTGCTATTTTTTTTATATATTTAAACGTTTCAGAGTGTATCTTAAAAAAATAACTCCCACAAAGCACAAAAAATGTAACCTGTAAAGTTTCGTACATTTCTAACGAATGAATTATTTTTTAATTGTTAAGATGAAACATATGTGATCAATTTAGAACTGGCAAATCAAACATTTCATTCCTTATGTTTATTGTTAACACATGCCACAGGTAAATAGGTATCAGGCTCATAATTTGTTACGTCAGACGCGTGTTTCATCTACATAAGATTCATCAGTGACGCTCAGATCAAAATATTTACAAGCCAAAACAAGTTCAAAGTTGAAGAGCAGTGAGAACCAAAAATTCCAAATAAGTTGTGCCAAATACGACTAAGGTAATCTATGCCTGGGATCAGACAATCCTTAATATTTCAAAAAAAATTCATACTTTTGCAAACAGTAAATTATAAAAATTACCATATAACTAATATTCTTGTCAACACCGAAGTGCTGACGAATGGGCTGGTAATACCCTTGGGTAAAATCTCTATGTTTTAACTGTGCTATACTCTGGATAATGCGCAGCTAAGGTGTGCATTAACTACCGCATATATACTACAAAGTTCAAAAGTACTCTTACCTTTTTGGGACGGATCCTGGATTTTGAAAGGGTGGTATTTCATTAAATTAAAGTTATCACCGAGTGAGATAAAAAACCCCAGTTTTGACGATTTTATTTTAAAATATGAGATAGATTTTTTTTTCATTCCTTAAACTAGGACATTGATCATTGTATGATATTTTGTGAACAATGTAAATCTTAAATCAGTGTTTCAAAGTCAAACCAAGTAAGAAAATTGAAAATGCAAACGGGGAATTTGTCAAAGGCACTGCAACCCGACCAAAGAGCAGACAACAGCCGAAGGCCACAAATGGGTCTTCAACGCAGCGAGAAAATTCCGCACCAGAAGGTGGTCATCAACTGGCGCTTAAATAAAATTGTGTACTTGTTCAAAGAAAATGGACGTCACACTCAACTCAGAAACTTATAAACGAACAAAATCATACCATATCTTCTTTTTTATAAAGTAATAATAAAAGCATTCAAGACTAACAAAGTCTAGAGGCTCCTGACTTTGGACATGCGCAAAACTTCGGTGTGGTTAAACATATTTTTTAAATCTCAACCTTCCTCGTATACCGCTAGCCAATGTAGAATAAAGAAATACATAGCAATACGAACAGTAAAACTCAGTTTAAAAGAAGCTTGAGTTCGATGTCAGAATAGGTAACAAAAGAAAATAAGCAAAATGCCAATTATACATAAATTAAAAAAAGGGCAACTGGTAGTTACTGACATGCCAGCTTCAGACCTGAATTAAACTGATTGAGAGATAATGTCATCATATGAAAATGAAGTACAATCCCTAACACTAGGGGTTAAGAATCATACCATCATAAATATATGCTATCAACAGGTTTTAGATTAAATGTGTTTATTTCAATTGCAAAAACCCTATGAAAGAATCAATATAACCAAACTATGCAATCTCTAATGACCTGACAACAGTATCATAGCTATATCCTTTCCGAATAAGTTTGTTTAAAGGTTTGGATAGCTTTTGAGGTGAATGTTGACTTGTTTGTGCTTTTCATAGAATTCTAGCATAAAATATTTGATGTTAAATACCTGAACGTACAAGATGTATGCATGTTGATTTTTATTGAAAACCCGGGTGTAATAATTTTTCAGTAATACAGAGATTTCTTTCGTTAAAATCAAATTTGTGGTAACACACAAGAGAAAATCTAATAAGTTGAGATAACTAAACATTAAAAGATGGTGACAAGGGAACATCTCCATCTAAAGTGGATAATTAATAATAGGAAATAACTTTTTTTCATAAAGTTTGGTATTAAGGGTCCCTTTAATGATTTAAATGTTATTATTAGCAGCCTTATCATCCGGGTCAAAAACAAATTCCTTAACGAGTTCTTTAAATTTGGTTTATGTTTGATACGAATAATAGGGTTATTCATTGTTATTATGGGTGTTGTTAGGAGTAAAATGTTCTTAAAAATGTTGTATACGTATATCAACTATGCTCGTTACTGAAATTAAAAAGGCCAGCCTTTTCCCGTTTTATCCATTTGAAGCAGTAAATACGGAGTGAGTCGTGGATGATGTAACAAAACTCATTCCAAAATATAATAATAGCGGAGGACGATATTAACGTCCTCTTAATAATGAGGAATGATTTCAACTGTCGGTCACGAACGATGTTAAGGTCTCCTGTTATAGCATGTGAACTGGGGCCGCCGGCTACAATGAAGTCAAGTATGAAACTTATCATAAATTTACTTTACAGGCATTTGTACACTGATGTCATGTAAACATTGTTATTTAATTTATGAGTGTGCTTATAGTCGTCTCATCGACTACAATGAGGTGAGATAAAGAGGTTGTTACATATTTTGATACTAATTGCTTTGCCTAAATTTATTTCACTGCCTAAAAACAGTCTGATTATAGACCTTTGTAAACACGTGTTAAGAGTGTGCTGTAATTTGGCCTGCACGATGACAATGAGGTTAGATATAAAACTTGTTAGAATCTTATATAGAATATCTCGACAACTGTTTCATATGCTACACCGAGGTCATCTATAGTCATAGGTAAATATTTCTACATAATTTCTATATATTTTTGTCATTCGGTACAATTACTTCCAATATATACCTGATTTGATACTTCTGTAAAGCGTGCTGGTATTTGTTTCATCGCAAAGAGTAATTATAAAAAAATATCTTATTTTGATATGTCTACACTATACATTGTTACAAACGTCTTAGAATGTGCAGACATCTGTCTCACCGACCACATTACGGTAACATATGTAATGTAATATATGCTTATATATTTTCAAGAATGTGACGTACCGAATTAGATTTATTACCGGGTTTGTACTAATATGAGCAACATAAAGGATGCCACATGTGGATCCGGATATGTTTACCCTTTCGATCATCCTTTGTTTTTGATAGGATTCGTGTCGCTTAGTCTTTATTTTTGTATGTTGTGATTAGTGTACTATTGTTTGTCTGTTTGTATTTTTTTAAGTATGGCGTTGTCAGTTTATTTTCGATTTATGAGTTTGAATGTCCCTCTTGTATCTTTTGCCCTTCTTTTCCATAGAGTGTCATGGCATTTTTCTTACCGAATATAATGGTCTAATACAGAATTTTGTTATATTTTCTATAGAGTGTTCATATTATGTCACATAAGCTACTAAACTTGCATTGTACTCCTATATAGTGACGTGACATTTATTTCACCGGCACGAATTTGGTTAGGTATACACAATGGTCTATCATTCTAGAGAGTGTTGTGACCTTTTCTGACCCTTTGCAATAAGGCTTAATAGTGAGTGTTATACAAAAAAGTAAAATCACAAAAATACTGAACTTAGAGGAAAATCTAATCGGAAAGTCCATAATCACATGGCAAAATCAAATATAAAAACACATCAAACAAGAATGTACAAGAACTGTCATATTCCTGACTTGGTACAGGCATTTTCAAATGTAGAAAATGGTGGATTAAACCTGGTTTTATAGCGCTAACCCTTTCACTTTGATGACAGTCTCATCAAATTCCGTTATATTTACAATGATGCGTGAACTAAACAGACTGAATAAAATAGTCAAAATATGGGTACAGCAGTCATCAGCGTGTAACAATTTTAAAAGGAACAATTTAACAGAACACAAAAACATCTTTCTACAAACACATTCATTGATTCGCGTGTCTGACGTCAGAAAATTTTATACGTCACATAAATTTGTCGTTCAATGTATATACACACAATTTTAAAATTTCACATAGGCAATGTTAGCATACAGGGTTAATAAATCAAAAGTATGTAAGAATCAATTGCAAAAATAGATCAAGATTTAAAATAGTCCAAAAGTTATATAGAATTTATAAGAATCCACAAATAGTGAATTCCACTAAGCGATTGAATAATTTTGACGTTTGAGGTTCAACGTATTTTGTAATTTATAAAAGAAATGTATCATAATGACATAAAATAGAACAATATCATAGACGGGATCTTTTTAAAGTACAGAATCACGTTATATAAGAACCAAATAAATACAAAAAGTCGCATATACAAAACACACCAGCAAAAAATGAAAGACAATACAAACACATCGACAGGATGTATAAGTACCGAGGGTACCGAGGGTCTTGGTACCTTCCGATGATCTTTTTTTTTAGAAAAAGGACGAGACATTCTTTGACATACCCCTGGTTCATCAACTTTCTACTCTGATACTGATGACGTTTTGCAAAATCTGAGTAGGAGCTGCAAGCTGTTGAATATCGAATAAGTTTGGAAATATATATCCCATATGCAGGTGAAGTTGGTATATTGCTACTAAGGTGGGGGAAATCGTCTCCTTAGTCAAAGATTCTGGTACTGAGATGACTGTGTAAGTCAAATTCGAGATATAAGTCTAAAAATTAGGCGGAGGAAGCCGTGTCTGTTGTTTCTTTAATTTCCAGTTCTGGGAGATATATTAATGGAACCCAGTTCAGTGTGGGTGTGTTCATTTGTTTCCTGTTATATTTGATATGTTTCCCTCGGCTTTAGATTGTTACCTGTATTTGTTTTCTTCTTATCGTATTATGTACGATCGTATTATGATCGCTGATCAGCTGTATACTACTGTTGCCTTTATTTATACTTCCAAACAGTATTCTGAAATTTATTCCATAGGCTACAATGAGTTCATATGTTATTGTATAAATTAAGTACATTTCCGTCATGATTTGAATGCCATTATTGTATGAAAAAAAATATCTTAATGTTTATCAAACATTTAATAAAGATATTAGTAAACCAAATATCTGATCTATTATTTGTAAATTGAAATTGTTGTTTAAGCTATTGAATAAATAACCTAAATAATAAAGCAAACTTGCGACGTTATTTTTTTAAAAAGTTAAAGAATAATCAATTTCAATCTTCCCTAGCCTACTGTGTAACTTAAAGATAGACAAATAGATAATTGTTTACAGTGGACATTTAACAAGTAAGAATCGAGTGTCGTGGACATTAAGAATAAATTAGGGTCATTTCAGTCAAACACGTGCTACCTGGTCTTACTTTTTTCTTATAATGACATTTTATTTATCTACTACAAAGTTGGTAGCTTAGTCGTTTTAAAGCATTACCTGTCTGATGCACAGCACCGACAATACAGCTTTTCATATACTAGTATATTAAATCTCCGTAGGTCAAACGTACGTTTGCCGAGAAAAACGTCTGTTGCAGCACATTGAGACATAAGACGATAAACTCAATGAGCAATACATGGATCTTTCGGGTGCGTGTTTCTCCCTCTTTTTTTAGTTTTCAGTGTTGTTTCTAGTGTTTATTGTTTTGTAAACGTCTTATGTTTTCTTGGGTTTGTTTGTTGTTTATTGGTTCACCCTTTTTACAAACATTTCCTTGTAATGTTATTTCTGTTTTTTAATGTACTAATTAAAGTATTGATGATACTATTTCCTCTGTACTCCGAACTATACAATCATTCGAAAATTTTCCCGTGTCAATTAATATTACGGCTACAATAAGGTTAGAAATTTATTTTGATAATTATATTATTAATTCGTATATTTTAACTTATTAGATTAGTTCAGGGATAATCACATGTAATATATTTTCGAAGGTAAATAGAAAACGTCGGATAGCAAAAAGCATATTGCACGATTATTTTTGAATATTTAAAAACCGATATACTTTGAGACGTCATGTAAAAATTTCATGATATTGTAAGAAGTTTTTAAAAAGTGTATATTTATGATCAATTATTTGAATAAAATCTTCAAATACATAAGATGTACAAATGAGAAAAATGAAAAATAAATAAATAACAACTATTATAATATTCAAACATCCAACAAAATAAAATGATCAAATATAAAACACTGACAATTTTGATACAAATATGGTCGGCAATTTATTAAATAACAATTATAGCCTTTGTGTGAGGTCAGTATATGATATATCGACCACATACAAAGGCTATAACTGTATAATACACATTTTAGAGAATGTGCTGACATTTGTCTCGCTGGCTACAACGAGTTGAGATACAGACATGTCTATAGTGCTTATATTAGACTCAACGGCTACAAAGAGGTGAGAAAAAAAACTTGTTATTTATTTTGATAACAACAGCAACGATGAGGCCGGATAACAGAATATAGAACTTGTTAAAAACTTCTACAGAGTGTGGTGACATTTATCTCTCCGGCTACAATGAGGTTAGATGTAGAACGTATTCAAGGCCGTCACTCGGCTAGCAGAGAGATTGGCTAATTGATCAACAGTATATGATGGTAATTGGGCGGTAGGTCTGTTGATGGGTCAGAAAAGTCTGTTGATCGGGTGTTATCGAGAAAAAACATTGCAAGGCCAGCAAGTTTCATGCATAGTATAACTTTTTTTTTTTTATCTTAAATAACTATTTATGGTCTGTCAAAACAATCAAGTGTATTTAATCCGGTGTAGTTATTATTTTTCTAGCTTAGATGAATGATCAATAAAATAGAAATGCGTGTTTGTCATTAATAAATTTCTATGCGTTTTACACTAACAACATGTACACAAAATTACCAATTGGTTGAATTTACTTATGTGCAATATTTTGAACATAAAAGATAATGCACATCATGTCTGAGAACCATCTTCATATACTTTTGTGAAATAGCTACGGGAAAATCAGTATTTGGCTGACATAAATTTTTGGTTTTTAATCCTTTTGTGGATAAATAGGAACTTTCAGAGTAATTGGTATAATTTGCCCATAAAGTTTTATAATACAGTTTGATCATTGACCTAATGTTAAAGAAACCAAAAGTACTTTGAATCAAAACTTTTCTAAATTTGTAAATTATGGTGTAATGATAAGTGTTTTCTCCGATCCTATTTCGGACATACTGATTTTAAGAGGGCGTATTTAAAATTAGTCCTGCCGATTAACTTTTAGTAAATTACACCTCAACTTAAAGACCTACACCGGGTAATTAAGTTCGAGATACAGTTAGAAGTAGAAATAGACATAGATTTTTATTCGAAATCTCTTGTTTTAAATTTTCATAAAAGCAATAGAAAATGTTTTTAAGTTACAAAATAAACACAAGATATCGTTTGTACTGTGTCTTTTAATAATACAAATTTTTAATAAATATTTACAATTAGTTAGCGAGAGTCGAGAGCTAGGACATTTAAATTAGATCATATGAAGCATGTATTGAAAATACCGTGACGACAGTACAAATAGTACGCGTTTTTTATTGAACTATATGTGTTTTTTGTGTGATCACAGCGAATTGATTCCTCTTACTGACTTTTGGATTATACCTAACTATGCGTTAACATGTAAAATGTTAAGTTACAATACACTGTAAAGGCGTTATCTTATTGAGATGGGTTGTGCTGCTTCCATAAACACTTCATCAAATGAAGAAACAGCTAGCAATAAAAAAGAAAGGTAAATATGTACTGCAATATTTTCTAATTTATTTTCGAATAAAATTGAGAATGGAAATGGGGAATGTGTCAAAGAGACAACAACCCGCCCAAATAAAAAACAACAGCAGAGGGTCACCAACAGGTCTTCAATGTAGCGAGAAATTCCCGCACCCGGAGGCGTCCTTCAGCTGGCCCCTAAACAAATATATACTAGTCCAGTGATAATGAACGCCAAACTAATTTCCAAATTGTACACAAGAAACTAAAATTAAAATAATACAAGACTAACAAAGGCCAGAGGCTCCTGACTTGGGACAGGCGCAAAAATGCGGCGGGGTTAAACATGTTTGTGAGATCTCAACCCTCCCCCTATACCTCTAACCAATGTAGTAAAGTAAACGCATAACAATACGCACATTAAAATTCAGTTCAAGAGAAAGCCGAGTCTGATGTCAGAAGATGTAACCAAAGAAAATAAACAAAATGACAATAATACATAAATAACAACAGACTACTAGCAGTTAACTGACATGCCAGCTCCAGACTTCAACTAAACTGACTGAAAGATTATGATTTCATCATATGAACATCAGGCACAATCCTTCCCGTTAGGGGTTTAGTATCATACCATCATAACATATATGAGAAGAACATAACCCGTGTCATGCCAACAACTGTTTTTAGAATAAATGTGTTTAGTTCCGATGCAAAGACCTTATCAATGACTCAATATTAACGCCAAAATATGCAATCTTTAATGACTTGACAACAGTATCGTAATTATATCCCTTCTTAATAAGTCTATTCAAAGGTTTTGTAAGTTTCTGAGGTGAATACTGACACCTTTGTGCTTTATAAAGAATATTACCATAAAAAATTGGATGTGAAATACCTGAACGTATTAAAAGTCTGCATGTTGAGCTATATTTACGAATAATGTCTTTATACCGATGATAAAATTTAGTAAATGTTTTGACTAGTTTGTGATATCGAAAACCCTGGTGTAATAATTTTTCAGTAATACATAAATTTCTCTCGTTAAAATCTAAAACATTGTTACATACACGAGCGAATCGTACAAGTTGAGATATATAAACACCGTAAGATGGTGACAAGGGAACGTCACCATCTAAAAACGGATAATTAACGATAGGAAATGAAAAATCATCCCTTTTATCATAAATTTTAGTATTCAGCTTTCCATTAGTGATATAGATATCAAGATCGAGAAAAGGGCAGTGGTCATTGTTAGTATTAGCTTTATTTAAAGTAAGTTCTACAGGATAAATTTCATTAATATACATACTGAAGTCGTCATTATTGAGAGCCAAAATATCATCCAAATATCTAAAAGTATTATTAAATTTGTTTATCAGATGTTGTTTCGATGGGTCTTTGCTTATTTTTGTCATAAATTGTAACTCATAACAATACAAAAACAGGTCCGCAATAAGTGGTGCACAGTTAGTCCCCATTGGAATTCCGATAATCTGACGATATACGGAATCCCCAAAGCAAACAAAAATGTTATCTAGTAAAAATTCAAGGGCATATATAGTATCAAAGCATGTCCAATTAACATAGTTTTTTTGTTTATTGCTACTAAAAAATGACCTAAAAGAGTTTGAACATATATATTCACATTCTGATTTTTTGAATGCCCATTTAATTAGGTGTGTGAATTTTTTCTTAATGAGAATGTGAGGCAATGTGGTATACAGGGTAGAAAAATCAAAACTTTGAACAGATTCAAAATCACCAATATAAGCATGCAATTTATTAAGTACTTCCAACGAGTTCTTGACACTCCAAAAGTAATTTATTCCACTATTTTCGAAGGCCTTATTTGAACAATTTATTATCAGGTTTTTAATTGTACCAAGTGTGCTGGTAAGAAGAATAGACAATTTAGTAGTTGAACAATGGCTTGAAGACGAAATAAATCTATATCTGTAAGGGGTTTTGTGTAGCTTCGGAAGCCAATACATAGTTGGGACTTTCATTGTATTTGGCTCTGCTTGTAAAGCGGTGCCTAAAAGTTTATGTTTGTTACAGATTTCGTTTTCTGAAAATGGAGTCAGTTGGAATGTTGGTGAATTGGTGATTTCCTTTTTCAGAACCTCAATGTAAAATTTACGTCAAACAATAATAATATTATTAGCAGCTTTATCTGCCGGGACAAAAACAAATTCCTTGGCTAGTTCTTTTAGTTTATGTTTGATACGAGAAATAGGTTTATTGTTGTAAGGGTTTATAGTAAAATGTTCTTTAAAATGTTGAATACGTATATCAACTATCTTCATTACTGAATTAAAAAAAGAGTCCAAAGATTTTTTGTCAGCTTTTTCCCGTTTTATCCATTTCATGCATACAATTTTTGGAGCCCTTTATAGCTTGCTGTTCGGTGTGAGCCAAGGCTCCGTGTTGAAGGCTGTACCTTGACCTATAATGGTTTACTTTTATAAATTGTTATTTGGATAGAGAGTTGTCTCATTGGCACTCATACCACCACAAATGTTCATAAAACTAATAAACAGCGTACTCGTTCTACAACTTCCTATATCTTATACTCATCATTATATTTTTCCTTCCCTAGTTGCACCTTTTTGTGGAGGGCTCTGATACAGAGAACTGGGATCTTTTCGCGAGGGGTCTTAACTTTGTTGGTTGAGATTAAACGGAAGATCGTCTAGAATCTGCAGTGAGGCGTGCATGAGTTTTGGGGTACAGATGTCCTCGATGATTTCAAATCCCCCATTTATATGTTGAGAACTTGTGAAATCACGACCAATAAAATATTTCATAAGATAAATATTTCATGGCAAAAGTAGTACTCATTCATATGGTTTTCAGTTTTTTAGGTTTCAATCTGATTTGAAACCGTAAAACAAGAGTTACACAAAAAATTGAAAGATGAAAAAAGTAAAATCACAAAAATACAGAGGAAAATTCAAAATGGAAAGTTCCTTATCAAATTGCAAAATTAATTGATAAAACATATCAAACGAATTGACAACAACTTTCATTTTTAAATGTAGAAAATGGTGGATTGAACCTGGTTTTATAGCGCTAAACCTCACACTTGTATGACAGTCGCATCAAATTCCATTATATTTACAAACCATTACTGATCCATTGACATTTTACCATTGAAATTGCAACCTGTTGATATATTTGAAATATAAAAAAGTGACCCATTCCCTACTAGCTGCACATTTGTTTGTCTTTTTATTTTTAGCCATGGATTTGTCAGTTTATTTTCAAGTTATGAGTTTGAGTGTCCCTCTGGTATATTTCGTCCCTCTTCTTCCTCTAAAGCGGTCTCTTGTTATGCAATATAAAATCCTAATACTCTTGTAAAATTCTAAAATTTAATATTGTGAATATGAATCACCCTAAAATGTTGGTACTACTCGGTTAGTTTTTCTGTGGGATTGCAATTCATACCTGTTAATATTTTTACATCTTTCAATTGTGTTGCAGTGTCAAATGGTTTATCTCAAAAGCAGAGATTTCATAATTTAATTTTATAAAGAACGGTCTCGTTGGAATGTTGAATGAACACACCAGGTTTTGTTTAGCACTATCCTACTCCATATCAATATCGACGATGAATCGGACATAGAGAAAGGTTGATCAAATTAGTATTTTGCACTTTCTGTCCTTATTTGTCCATACAAATATAAGCATTTAATGGGACCATATTTGTTCCCATTGCTGTCTCATAAACCAGGAAAGTGAGGTTATTGCATTTCAGTAATAAAGTAAAACTAAAAATGGGTGTAAGGTGTTGCAAAATATAAGGTTTACTACTTTTTACTGCTTTATTTATAGTGTACACAAAAGATCAGTCTCGAGCTCTCCTAACAATAATCCTCAGAAAAATGGAACCACTATTATGCAAACAACCCCGAAATTACCTAAATCCGCATGTGTATCTTCGAGTCAACAAGAGAAATCATCTCAAAAACTCTCAAATGATTCTGACAAGAAGATTCAGCCATCAACTAATAAGAAAGTGGACGAATCGGTCAAAAAAGGGCAAACAGAGTATTTTAAAGAGTTAAAAAAAGACTCAAATAATTCTGACGAGAAGAACCATTCATCAGCTGCTAAGAAAGTGAATAAATCGGTCAAAATAGTACAGAAAGAGGAATCCGAAGAATTAAGAAAACAGACTAGTGACTTGATGGTATCTCCTCAAGACACCAACTCAAATTTACAGAATACTGTAACGAATGATGCAGTTTACCAGGGGTATTTAGACAGAGAGTTTACTTCAACTGACAGGATTATCAGGATTTTTACCAGTAGTACATTTACAGGTAAATGATGTTATTTTTCTGCCATTCAAAATTGATTATACCCCGAAGGGTGTAATCAATTTGGAATGAATTTTCACAGTTTGCAAGCATTTAAAAAACCATGACCGTTAATCTGTCCCTGTCGTTTATGCTTGCGAACCCCGCTCGTGTTGGTGTTATTTCTTAATTGATTATATCAGTTTATCATATCGCAGGTCCGTGCTTGTTCAGGGTACTCCAGCGTCCCTCATCAATCAAAACTGTCTACCACGAAACAACCAAATTGTACATTTAAGTAAAAAAAGACAATATTAACAATTGATCAACCATTAGTTTATAAGTGAAAATTTGATATAAAAATAGAAATCGCATTTTACATAGGTGTATAACACTTTCTTAGGTATTCCTAAAAAGTTGTTGTCCTGGATGAGCTTTGTATCACGTACATGTTAACACGACGAAGCCACATGTGGAGCAGGATCTCACCCTTCCGGAGCACCTGAGATCACCCCTAGTTTTTGGTGGGGTTCGTGTTGTTTATTCTTTAGTTTTCTATGTTGTGTCGTGTGTGCTATTGTTTTTCTGTTTGTCTTTTTCATTTTTAGCCATGGCGCTGTCAGTTTGTTTTAGATTTATGAGTTTGACTGTCCCTTTGGTATCTTTCGTCCCTCTTTTTTTAACAGTGGAGACAATCTATCACAGGTAGGCATTTATCCCTTTGTGAGTTTTGTTTGGCTTGCTTGCTTTGTTTTTATAAATGTTTGCTCAAACATTGTAATTAAAGTTGACATCTTAACACAATCCTTTGTCTTGCTAGCATTATGAAAAGAGCTTTAAAGCTTAGTTTGATCTTACGACTATAAATGTAATGATGAGGTCATAAGAGTTAACTTTTGAAGATCATAGCGTAAATGGCAATCATGCATTTTAAACACAAGGCCATAAAGGATGGACTTTTTCAAGGGGACGATCAATATATATTCAGAAGCATGCTGAAATAGAATAATGAAAAAATAACCTATGGGTATGTCTGTCAATAACTGTAAAATAACCCGTCTCAGCAACAAATGAAAATAAATCATCCATTCGATAACATTCATAAGAGATAAAAAAAAAAAAGTATTCGCATCTTTTACAAGTTACATTACAGCTAAGAAAATTGCAGTATACTGTTTTACATTTGTTTGTCCTTCTACCCTTCTGTCCATAGAACCTTTGTTGCATTCTTCTTAAGGAACTACATATCAGAACAACCAGAAATTTGGAAATAAGGTTAACATTAGCAAGTTGTGCAATTCAATACGTTACTCGACGCTTTAAAAATTACCGTTTATATTCATCGGTATATATTTAATTACTTACCCATAATAGCCATGTAATAAATAAAAATTTCATATTTTTCATAGGATTTGTTTTGAAATTTGAAAAAAAATGATCATACGAGCTAGCTTTAATGTATGATTGTTTTATTTATACTCATTGCTCAACGACAGCCTGTTTACTTTATGCATGTACTTAAAGCTATGCCTTTAGAAATGATATCATTAGTCAGCAGTAGCTAATGTTTTTACTTGTTAGTCACAACAGCATATTAGAAAGGTATACAGTCATCAGAAATAAACCCTTTAAATTAAATAAACAGTTCATTTAGAAAAAATTAACCTTAATTGAAATTAATCTCGTGTAAAGATAAGCATTTAGATAATTTATTTTTATCTATAGAAATAAGGTTTGAAATAATTTACAATGCTTAATGAGTTAATAATATTGAATACCAATGAGGAAATAATCCTCAAAATATTTCGTCAAGGATCAGCATGGGACACAATAGTACTCACAATTTATAATTATAATTTCAGACACTAAGCATGAGAGAAATAGACTGATGGAAACAACATTTCCTCGGCTTAGAGAATACTGTCAGCAGAGAGGTTTTGAATTCCAAATTGTGGACATGAGATGGGGAATAAGAGATGAAGCAACCAATGATCACATGACTACGGAAATCTGTCTACACGAACTCGCTAACTGTCAGAAATACTCTGCTGGACCTAATTTCATGGTATGATCATTGATTGAATCTAGTATTTTCAAGGTTCCTGGTTCGATTCCCGTTTGGGATGAAAATTTAAGGAATCAATTTTCGGCTCTCCCTTTACACCATCTGCGAGTATGGTCTTGAGGAAACGATGATAGTCCGTCGGAAGGGGACGATAAATGACTGACCCGTGTTAAGAGAGAGCCATATCTTTTGCACGTTAAAGACAACCTTGTAGATTTCGAAAAAGAGTAGGCTAATGCCACTACAAGGCAGCACTCGCACCCGCAAAGTATAAAGGGATTAATATAAGTTGCAAAACTTGTTTCCCAATCCACTATAAATAAATATGTTTAAACTAAGGTCTTTTTCTGTTCCCTAAGGGGATGACGCTTTTGTGTCATCCCACGATTTGTCAGTTATCTTGCTTTTGAATCAAAAACTAAAACTATTTTTTCAGTTTAGTTTTTTTCTTATACTAAATGTGAAGCTATCTTAATTAACAATAATAAGATACAGTAGAGTTTATTACATATCAATCTTGTTTGCAGTCACTGTTGTCTCATAAATATGGAAAGCGTTCACTTCCAAGACAGATCCCTGCAGAAAAGTATGAGAAAATTATCAAATGCATAGACTTGAGCGATCAAAGACAGCTTTTGTCAAAGTAAGTAAGATTAATACAGTTTCAAACTGATGAGTTGAGCTTGGTTTAACTGATACTTTTCATTTGTTCTTATGTCGTGCTGTTATACTGACATCCAAGGTCTTTTCTTATATAAAATCAATTAGAACTGACAATTGTGGAGTTGCTCCCCCTAAAAAGAGGGCCAGTTAATAACTGATACAAAACAAAAAGCCACAACATACTAAATGAACAATTCCAATCAGTCTTCATCAACGAAACAAAAAGGTAATAATAAAGGGACATATCCAGATCCAGTCATACAGTCACTCACAATAATACACCTGGCAGGCAGAAACTTTTACACAACATCAATCCACACAAAGCCAGTGGCCCAGACAACATTAGCGGCAGAATACTAAACCAAATTCAAAACATAACGGCACCAATCATCACCATCATTTTCCAGAAATCACCTACAACAGCCTGTATTAACCATCTGACTGGAAACATGCAAAAAGGAAAAAATACAACGCAGTTAATTACAGACCAATCTATCTTACTTGTATCAGTTGCAAACTAATGGAACATGTCATAACGAATCACCTAACTAATCATCTCGAAAATAACAACCTATTAGATGACATCAGGCACGGCTTCAGACACTCTAGATCGTGTCAACTATATATATATTTTCAAATTCAGACAATAACACTCAAACAGACTCTATAACTATGGACTTTGACAAAGCCTTTGAAAAAGTCCCACACCAACGACTCTTATACAAACTTAATTTTTGTGGTATATAAAAAAATGAAACTCTAAACTGATCTCTGCCTTTTTATCAAACCGCACACAAACAGTATTCCTTGATAGAGAGTCATCAGATGTTGCTTCAGTTACTTCTGGTGTCCCAAAGGGAGAAGTCCTGTTCTAATTTTAGTATATAAATAACCTACCAGAATATTCGAAATCTAAAACCTCAGACTGTTTGTAGACAACAGAATCATATGCAAAAGTATCTATTCTCCAAAAAGATTGTGATAGCCTTCAAAAAGATCTTGATGCTGCTGCAAAGTGGGAAGAAGACTGGCTGATGGCTTTCCATCTTGACAAATGTACAGTTCTAACTGCCTGAAACACGAAAACTACAATCAAAAATGATTACATTCTCCACATGCAGCCATACCCTAGAATCCGTCTCTTCAGCAAAATATCTTGACATAACTCTTCAATCTGGTCTAAAATGGACTCAACACACAAAAAATATTATTGCAAATGCAAATATAAGCCTAGGCTTTCTTAAGAGATTTTAAAAAAATTGAAGCAATTTCTGTCTTTTTAAGACATAACTTACAATTGTCAGACCAAAACTAGAGTATGTTTGGTCGGATTGGAACTCTCATACTGCTGAACAATGCAGATGAGATGGTTCAACGTCGGGCTGCTAGGTATGCCTGTAATCGTTACCACAACACAGGTAGCATTACAGACATGCTCAATACTTTACACTGGCCTAGCTTACAACAACGCATACTTAAAACTAGACTCATAATGTTTTATAAAATTGTTCAACATATTGTCGCAGTTCCATCAGACTTACTTATACATGTACCAACAGATAATAGAGCCCGACAAATTCATCCACAAACTTACAGACACTTACTTACATTAAAAGATTGTTACAAATGTTATTTTTTTCTCTTTTACATGTTTGATTGTACCTTAAATTTGTTTGTGAAACTCAGATAACAAGGGCCGGAAGAATCCACAAGTTTAAGAAACACTACACTAAAGGGGTTCAAGTCACAAGATCGCGTTTAAAAATTGCCTCTCAATACCAGGTAAAATTTAAGCGAATTCGTCAGGTAACATTCTTTCGAATGACACTTCTGAACCGGCTCATCCCCGGAAAGTTTAAAGTTGAAATGATTTTGAGGTAATCAAAAATATTGGTGAAATTTCATTGATAATTTAATTGAATTGCTGAAGGCAAAGGTATCTTTCATAACAAAAATCGTATGATAGCTATGGGTGTTATCTATTTGCTTTTCCTGAAAACGGTCAAATTTTGTTTTGCCAGGTGGTATGTAAAAGATGACAACTGTGTTCCACCACTATATATCCTTCAGCCAATCAGCAGTCATCTGCCAGAATTTATTGTAAAACAAAACAAAGAGAAACAGAATGCAGCCAAAGATCAATGGTGGAAAGAGAGTGACATGATGTTTGATAGCTTAGTAACAGGTGCAGAGAAGGCTTTAACAAAAGAGGAGGCATACACTTTCAAAATTTCAGGTATTTTCTTCTTTAATTATTTGACTAACATATCAACAAATGTAATATTAGAATTACAACGGGTGTCAGATGTGGAACAAGACCTGATAACCCTTACGGAATACATGAGATGGCCAGTATTTATGCGATTCGAGTTGCTCAGTTTCTTAGTTTTCTTGGTTTTGATATGAAAATTGGTGTTTTGTCTTTTCGTCGATTTTAAGTAAATTTTTCCCAAGGCTTTGTCAGTTTGCCTTCCACTTTTGAGTTTGATTGTCCTTATAATATCTTTCGTCTCTGCCTATTTTCTCCATCTCAGAAAATAATTATATTTTTCTGAATCTCGCAAGTAATATAGAAACGCACAAAACGCTCATACTTATGTTGCGGATAATTTTTTTAATAAAGCAAGGTCAAAGTCCATTTGTTTATTAGTACTATTGTATTTGTTGCTAGATTTATATAATAAATAAGGTTACCTTGAGTTATCGAGGTAAAGGTTCTCCATCTCAGAATTTTTTTTTCTGAATCTCGCAAGTAATATAGAAACGCACAAAACGCTCATACTTATGTTGCGGATATTTTTTTTCTATCTCAAATAAAGCAAGGTCAAAGTCCATTTGTTTATTAGTACTATTGTATTTGCTGCTAGAACTTATATAATAAATAAGGTTACCTTGAGTTATCCAGGTAAAGGTATATGGCTGATATCTGGCAGATACAACTTGGAGTTCCGGGTTGTGGTAAGACGTTTGTCTTCATCAAGTACTGGAGATATTCTGCAAAGTCAAAGAGTACTCACCGAGAGTTGACATGAACAGAATAGAGAATCGTTCAGGTTCCGTGATAATGAGTTCCGGACGATTACAACAGTACTATGGCGACATCGATAAGAAGTGGGTACTGCGCATGACCAGAATTATCAAAACATGAAGTGTTTACTGTGCACGCGGGACCGGATGTCGCAGGCCTCTATGTGCACATGCGTGACAAAATTTACGTGATTTATGGGACCACCATCTTTGATTGCGACATTGTGCATCTTGACAGGAAGTCACGTTTTGTTTCTCGCCCTTTTCCATGTTTCTCGTACTTTTAAAGGTAGAAACTCCCAGATTGGTCTACTGGTTCTCGGGTTTTTAACTTAGGTAGTAATAAACAGTTAGATCACCCCCATTTTTTGTGAGGTTCGTGTTTCTCGGTCTTTAGTTTTCTATGTTGTGTTATTTTTTTGTACTATTATTTGTCTGAATCTTTTTAAACCATGGAGTTGTCAGTTTATTTTTGACTTATGAGTTTGAATGACTCTCTGGTATCTTTCGCCTTTCTTTTAGGAGTTTAGTTTCGCATTATAGACATGGTGGATTTTTCACATATGTTAGGTTTTGCATATTGAAATTCATTTTTAAATAGCTGCAGTAAAAAAATAATAGTCTAGACAGTGTCTTTGTGTAATCATAAAGATATCTAAAGTATGTTTTATTGGCCATTTCATGTTCTGCAGTCCGCATCTTGGTATTCATGATATAAAAAAGAAGATGTGGTATGATTGCCAATGAGACAACAATCCACAAAAAACCAAAATGACACAGACATTAACAACTATAGGTCACCGTATGGCCTTCATCAATGAGCAAAGCCCATACCGCATAGTCAGCTATAAAAGGCGCCGATAAGACAATGTAAATCAATTCAAACGAGAAAATTCTGACTTGGGACAGGCACGTACATAAATAATGAGGCGGGGTTAAACATGTTAGCGGGATCCCAACCCTCCCCCTAACCTGGGACAGTGGTATAACAGTATAACATAAGAACGAACTATAAAAATCAGTTGAAAAAGACTTAACTCATCAGATGGACAAAAATACAAGTGGACGTGGCCCGGTACGCATACATCCCGACATCAAAAGACACAATGAACAGATCTGAGAGTAATGATGGTCATTGGTAAAGAAATTATAGTGATGATTTCAAACAGTTTTTTAGAACGAACTTTCCAACGCAATTTACGAAAAAACAGAGCGATTGACATATGATTTCTCCTTCTCTTTTTGTAGCAAATTTTTAAAGTAAAACAAAACTAAAAAAATACAGACGGCTGCCATGAATACACAATAGATACATTTTGTTTCACCATTTTAAGTATTGGCAATACAATCTTTGGAAGATTCTGATTATAGACATATGTACATGTATGACACAATCATTAAGCTTATACAATTAAAGAGCAAGGAATAGAGGACGGTTTTAAATTGTGAGGCTATATCTAAACATTGTAAGCTTACTGTTTATTGCTACCTTAAGGTTACAATACATGATTAGAATGAATGGGCGCAGCCATTTTATGAGCATAACAAGGTATTCAGAATTAAGAGTATGGCTAATTCTGATTCGTTAATACGTGCACCCGTAATTTTTTATTATTAGAGACTTCGTGCATTCTGCATTATATCATTGGCCAAAAAAAATATTTTCCTTAGCCCTAACGGAAATGAGATGTCTTTTCAACGCTAGGACATGACACGTTTTTTTTAAATGCAAAATTGATAGGCATGGGAGATAAGTACAACATACGTTAAGAAAAGCAACGCGAACCTATATTTTTGGGACCAAAAAATACTGTCCGAATAACTTTTCTGTAATTCTAGCAAGGTTTCGTTAAAAAATCAACTTTCTAAAGTCTGTATCTCAAAAAAGGCTAGCATTGTCGCCTATGGGGAAATTAATTGTTTATTTCAATCTATACAGCGTCGACATTGCTTTTTCAGAGTGCTCAAAAAGTGTCAAAAACAGTAGTTTCACTTGAAAATGATGTGAAACCGTATTTTTTGGTGATAAATGAATAATTGATTAACTTGTTTTTAAGCTATAGTCTGTTTCATATTTGTATTGCGTTTTACCTTGGAAACAAGGGTGGGCTCGACTTTTGACTTTCTGTGCAGTGAATATGTCATTTTCTGAACTTCTGCTGATTTGTTTGAAGAAAACACGTATAGATCTAGAGTTTGAACACAAAAATCGATTTTTAAACATGACAATCTCGACACAAGTGCTGTTATTGAAACTACAAAATTTATTGAAAATGTACAGAAATGGTCCACTCCGAACATTTAAATGTTCACTCGAATGGCAAACTATGAAAATAAAAATATACATGACATTCTGTAGCTAATGAATAGTTTACGATGATTAAACACCAATATTTACACATTTTTTTATATTTTGAATGGCTATAGTCTGTTTCAAAAATGTACTTTTATACGAAAATGGTTTCATTTAAAACTGTTGTTCAAAATTCACCATAGTAGTTACATGTTGGATCGGTTTTGGTATCAATAATCAGTACTTGATGACATATAAAGAATCATTGGAGAAAGTGGACTTTATCTTCATGTCCTTTTTAGAAGTACCGCATTTACTACAAAAATCAGATTTTTTTTTTACAATTTTCGACTGGGGTCACCTCTGAAAAAAAAGTTGTGAAAATTCAGAGAGTAATGCCAGGACGGTTTGAAGCTGATTTATTTGTGGCATATATATTTGTGCATCTAACGCACTATGAATTGCATGATTCTAAAAATTATTGAGTACCGTATAGGTGACAATACACCATTAGATTGTATGGGCGCAGCCATTTAATGAGCATAACATGGTATTCAGGATTTAGAGTATGGCTAAATAAAGGCAACAGCAGTATACCGCTGTTCAAAACTCATAGATCTATGGACAAAAAACAAAATCGGGGTAACAAACTAAAATGAGGGAAACGCATTAAATATTAGAGGAGGACAACGACACAACATTAAAATGTAACACACACAGCAACGCTAAGACTGATTGGTTGATATGTGCACCCGTAATTTTTTATCATTAGAGACTTCTTGCATTCTGCATTATATCATAGGCCAAAAAAAAAAAAAAAATTCCTTAGCCCTAACGGAAATGAGATGTCTTTTTAACGCTAGGACAGGACTCGTTTTTTTAAATGCAAAATTGATAGACATGAGAGATAAGCCTGTATCTCACAAAAGGCTATCATTGTCGCCTCTGGGGAAATTAATTGTTTATTTCAATCTATAGTTACAATCATTAAAGTAAAATTTCGGGTTGTTGTTCGAAACTGATTAGTAAAAATTCCGGATTGTGTGGGCTTGTTTGGGTTTCGGAATGGACAAGTTAAAATTCCGGATAGGGAATGGTTATCAAAGGTACCAGGACTATAATTCAGTACGCCAGACGCACGTTTCGTCTACATAAGACTCATCAATGACGCTTATATCAAAATATTTATAAAGCCAAATAAGTACAAAGTTGAAGAGCATTGAGGACCCAAAATTCCAAAAAGGTGTGCCAAATACGGCTAAGGTAATCTATGCCTGGGGTAAGAAAATTCTTAGTTTTCGAAAAATTCAAACTTTTGTAAACAGGAAATTTATAAAAATGACCACATTATTGATATTCATGTCAACACCGAAGTGTTGACTACTGGGCTGGTGATACCCTCAGGGACGAAACGTCCACCAGCAGTGGCATCGACCCAGTAGTGTAAATAGTTATCAAAGGTACCAGTATTATAATTTAGTACGCCAGACGCGCGTTTCGTCTACATAAGACTCATCAGTGACGCTCATATCAAAATATTTATAAAGCCAAACAAGTACAAAGTTGGATAGCATTGAGGACCCAAAATTACAAAAATTTGTGCCAAATACGGCTAAGGTAATCTATGCCTGAGGTAAGAAAATCCTTAGTTTTCGAAAAATTCAAACTTTTGTAAACAGGAAATTTATAAAAATGACCACATTATTGATATTCATGTCAACACCGAAGTGTTGACTACTGGGCAACTTCTCGAAGTCAGGTTCAGAATGGGTCCGTAAAATTCCATATTCATACATCGCGTTTCGTTAATTCTATACTACTGATGCATTTTTAAATTACTTAACATTTCTTTTGAAGTTACTCATACCGAGGTCATGAGAGGATTAGCAGATCAAGAACTTGGTAAGAAATGTTTCTGGCTGAAACGTAATATCACAGATATTCAAAAGCAGGAACCTTCCAAAGAACTGTCAAAATTTACAGGTATATATATAATTGAAGAATATATAGATATATAAATATTTATCTTTTGAGAAAAAAAATCAGTGCACCCTCGATTTTCGTTTTTTAAAGAGAAAAAGATAGGTCCATTAAAAATTTAATAGTAATCTTAGGTAATAAGAAAAGTATGTGTTTCTTTTCAAATCCTTAAATTTGTTCTAAGAATTTATACCCCAAAATATCTTATTAGTTATGTATCGTAACAGACTTCTTCCTCGGAATTATGCCCCTATTGAATTAAAAAGTATTAACATGTAATAGTAGTCTTCAGGCATCCAGTTAAAATACCAAGTCATCTGAAAGTGGTGAATAAAATATATGTACTTATTTTGTAGATTATATGACAATTAAAAGCAAAGTTTATAAAACATGTTTTAACCAGTTCATTTTAAAGGTTTTAAGTTCACATATTTAGGCATCAGTAATTTACAGAGGCCAAATAGTCATATATTGATCAATAAATAACAATCTTTTACAAACGGAAGATAACCAAACTGAAAAACGAAAACAAAAACTAAAACACTGATAAACTCGACCAAAAGCGAACGCTAAAATATTTTATCTAGAAACGGACTGTCTGATAAACAATGGCCATACTCCCAACTTGGCACAGGGAATTACGGAAAAAGGGTTGGTTGCACCTGATTGATTGACTAAGTCAAACGTCCTGTCTGTATGGGAAATCCTTAAACACCATTAGTATAATACACTGTGTGACAAAAAAACACACAAAAAAAAAAAAACAAAAACAAACAAAAAAAAAAAAAACCAAAAAAAAAAAAAAAAACAAAACGAAAAACAATAATTTTTTTGTAGCACGTACAAGGATGAAAACTTAATGTGACGAAAATATATATAAAAAAAACGATCATTGTAAGGGAAGATTTTTAATAGCAAAGCTTTTCACACGAAGCACCTTTTAAATTAAAATGATTTTGAATAAAACATTTTAGGAAGCATACATTTAGCTATAAACATACAGTTCTTATTATATAAGAGATATGTTTACTTTAATACTTTAGACGTACACCCTAATTAACGGACGGAGGCACATAAGTAGTATAGATTGAACTTTTTGTCATGTTTTATGAGGGGTTTATCGGGAAAGTTTGTGACGTCATGGTTCTTTGACGTCATAAACCAAAAGTAACGCCAAAGACCGGAAGTGGATACCAACCATGACCGGAATTCATGAGACCAAAAATGGTCAACACACATGCGATTTCGGAAGTCACGTTTAGTTTCTGACGTTCCCAGTAAGTGTTTCAAAATTTTCTCGCCCTTTTTTCGTTCAATACTTTGGGGTAATGGTTTTCGGATTTTTACCAAGGGTTACAAGGGTATGATTTTAAAATTAGGTTTGAAACGAAATATTCGAATTACGGATTGTAAGGCTTTATCAGAGGTCGGCGTTCTGAAGTCCGATTACGGAAATAATATTTTCACATTGCGGTTTGAGTGTTTTCTATGAGGTCCGCGTTGAAAAGTAACGAATAGACTCGAATTCCGGATTGAGATGTTTTATGTGAGGTCCGCTTTTTCCGTTCGGTTACAGATTGGCTAAGTATAGCTGAGTATGTCACTCTTTTTTGGTTTTTGCTGCTATTGATGGCCAGGGTTTTTCTTCATCTGCTGACTTAGTGTGATTTAAAGGTGTTTAATTTTCACGAAGAGTTTTTGCTGCTCCTGTAGCTCTTGTCGTGCTCATTTAATAGGCTATTAATCGTCTTCGTCCCTGCGGTGTTTTGTAGTAGCTTTGATTTTTCTGTGAACCGAATCTTTCTTTCCTCAGAAATCATATTTAATGACCTGTTTTGAAGCTATTCTCTGTAATTCGTTTTCATTTTATAATAGCAAAGATACCGTGTCTCGTATCCTTTGCAGCCGTTTTCGAATTGTTCTTGAAGAAGATAGAATGATTTCTGTACAAAACGTTTCCACGGGTCAGTGGTTTCGGATCTATTGTCAGTTTTTCCTTCATCTGACTTCGAGCCTAATCCATAATGGACGCGTCTAAGCTTAATTCATTATTTCAGTTTCCGCCTCCCTTTCTCTCATGTCATGTATTTTCTCCTTTTATCAATCAAATCTTTTTTCGTTGAGTTTCATATCCTCATATATCGCACCACAAATTGTACATTTTTGTGTCCTTTTCCTTTAACATCCGAAGATTGAATTAACTAATCCTTCAATAAATGTTCAATGCATATACAAATATTTCGTAGTTTGACTCGTTCTCCATCTTACGAATCAATGCAACCTTTTGCGAAAAACTCATTCCTGATATTATTGTAGATCCACGAATAATAGTACTTGTTCGTACAAGATTTAAACTATTTAAAAAATTGATAGAATTGCTCTGATGGTTTTATTTACTTTGAATCTGGAGCAGGTTTTCGGATTGTAGAAGATTCTCTTGTCGAGATCATGATATGCGGAGTTTATCCATGTTATTCATCACCATGTTTGTATTTTCTTTAGAATTTCGTAGTAGTTTTTTTCTTTTTTCTTTCTTCAGCGTAATAGTTGACTCGTTATTAGACATATTTTATGAGACATGCGTATTGTACTACATTGTAGTTTTATTTAACAACTGAAAATAAAACGGTTTGTGTCGTCTTATATAAGTTATCGTGTCGATTTATACATTCCCTTTTCTTACTTGTTACTAACAATTGTTCCCGTTTAGAATGAAATTCAAAACAGTGTGGCTGTGGCCATTGATTGACACATTAAATTCATCCATTGACTGGGACAATTTAGGTGAACGTTTGTATGTAACGACCATTGCTCACTGTGTACTTTTTAAAGACACTTAAACTATGGGGTCACCAAGGTTCTCAACACCTTAATAAAGTAATTCGAAAAAATTAATCAGAAATAACACGATGTTTTGATTTATATCAATTATATAAATCAAAACATAAAGGTTATTTCTGATTAATTTTTCGAATTATTTTATAATAAAAGGCGTTAAGAAACCTTGGTGACCCCACAGTTTAAATGTCTATCGTAGGTACGTCGTGAACAGTGGTCGTTACAGACAAACGTTCACGTAAATTGTCCCAGTCAATGGATGAATTTAATGTGTCAATCAATGGCCACAGCCACACTGTTTTGAATTTCATTCTATTTTCAAGCTACTTACATCTGCTCTCTCTATTTATAAAGATGATCCCGGCTGTTCTCGATATTTTTTCAAGATACTGAGAGCTGCTCTTGATTTTTTTTAGAGATTCCCACAACTACTCCCGATATTTTTCGACATAATCACAGTTCCTCTTGGTTTGTTTCTAGTATATGTTATAATATGCAAAAAGTGCTGGTTATAACTCCTGTGGGTTTCCTTTTCTCCTTAACCGATATTTCAATGGGCGTGATGACGTCACATCCGGTTCAGAGATGAACTATTGTGTGAAATCAAATCAAACAGAGCTACACAAATACGATTACACCTGCTTGTAGTGTACTTTTAACTTTTGTTTACGCTAACATCAGATATTATGACCATTGGGATTCTTCGGAGACTGACTCGATGGTTAATTAGATGGTATCTAGACTTAATTACACACGAAATCGTGAAACAGTATAACTTTCCTTAGGACTGTTTTGTAATTTGGACAGTCATTTAGATAATTATGTTATAAATATTATATCGTAATTTGAGTCGAATATATGAACATGAATTTGACAGCTAGTTCCCTTTTAAGTCATTTTGTAGGGTGAAGGTAATTAACCATGAAGTTAAAAACATCAACTGTCAACTTAATTCCTGAATTTGCAGTTTACTGAACAATGAAAATGATATTGAGAAAACTCAGTGCATGTTTTACAAACCAATATACTATCTCTCTCTTATAGAATGTTATGGTCCTGTAGAAAAAGTCAAAACATTGTTAGAGGATTTAAAAGGAGATTTGTCAAGGAAATTACCATCAGAGAATATCCTATCTTATAACATTACATGGCAGGAAAAGGGTGAGTAAATATTCATATTATAGATGACACTTTATAAAATTAAGGTCACTGTAACCTAGTTCAATGTATTCTATAAAATATTGTGATTTGAATCTAATCCTTATATGGTAAGAGCAAATCATGAATAATAGTTGAATTATATTTGCTATTATATTAACTATTTAGAAATTATGTCCAGGTGGTCAATTGTTAGTAATATTAGTCTTTACAATGCAGAGTCACTTGATGAACCAAAGAACATTCCATATATTATAAAACAGTTTACATACATTGTTTTCTTTTTGAAAATAAGGATTGAATCCAGATTTTAAAGAACACAGTGACTACCTAGATAAAATCACTGATGATGCAGAAAAGAAATTAAAACAATTAATAAATGACATGATTCGAGCAGACAAGAAGAACACACAGGATAATTTACGCCTTGAAGTGAAACAACATCTCTTGTTTTGTCAGTCAAAGTGTGCTGATTTTAAAGGCAGAGAAGATACTTTAAAGGTAGGTCATTTCCATCATGGAATATTTTTACTAGGTACTTATTTTGTTTTGCCTGAAAACTAATTATTTTGCCTAATTATTTTAATCTAACAGACTTCTTATCTGCTTATCAGCTAAAAGTGAGAAGTTTATAACGTGTGAGCACTTCTAAAATCTGTCGGCTGCACACGACTTTTTTGCCGAAACTTTCAATTACGAATGGTGTGCATTCGTAATTTTGATATTTTCATCTTATAATTGAGAGAAATACACTAATATATCTTGCAATTTCAATGGGTATCTTTACAAGGAATTTATTCCATATACAAAGCAAACGACCGAAGATCTGAATGATAAAACATGATGGAATCAAAACTCTCACGTATAATATAATTGTAATTTTGGCTTCACATGAGATATGGGCTCAAATTCTCTGACAGTACCCTTTATCTCCTTCACCATATGAAACAATGAAAGGGAATACCATCACACACTGCTGATTTTCCTATTTGAATTTTTAAACTGTGTATTGCTTGCCATGCAGTTTGGGCTTGTGCTCCGGGAAGCTGTATGGTAGCTTATAGTTGTTACAACAATAAAATTCGATCAATGGAGGATGGTTGTCTCAGTTGCTATCATACCACATATTTGTGTTTCTTTTTCAGGCAGTACACAACTATATTAAAAGTGACAAAAGACATCCTCTTGTTATCCATGGAGAATCTGGAAGTGGTAAAACATCACTTATGGCCATGATTGCTAAAAAAGCTAATGAATGGCTTGATGGGAAGGCAACTGTTGTCATAAGGTAAGATTTATTAATGCAAAAAGAAATAGTCACATATTTCTACTGAACATTTTTATCTTTTCAGAAGTTTTACAATAAATAATCTTTCAGTTAACCAGATTTAAAAAGTAAAATCACAAAAATTCTGAACTCCGAGGAAAATTCAATACGGAAAATCTCTAATCAAACGGCAAAATCAAAAGTTTAAACACATCAAACTAATGGATAACAACTGTCATATTCCTGACATGGTACAGGCATTTTCTTATGTAGAAAATGATGGATAAAACCTGGTTTTAAGTTATTAAATATATTGTTTGTTTATTCTTTGGGTGAGCTGAAAAAATAAAGAGATCCATTTTGCCCTCTTTTTGAAAAGGGTTCAGTGTTATTAAGGAGTGTGTCTCTCTTTTCAAACCCTTCATCCTTCTGTCACACCTTTGTATCAACAGTTGTTCCTAAACAACTTGACAGAGTTTTTTTTTAAATTTTCACAGAATCATACATGATTTTCATTTGCAACTTCCGGTGTTTGTTTTAGGTCAGAATTCTTTCTAGGGTTATCAAATAAACAAATGGACTTTGACCTTGCTTTATTTGAGGTAATCTTTTTTTTATCCGCAACTATTATTTTATTAATTTTTCTCAAAGCCTGGACTTAACAATGTTTTATTTGGAAAGGACGCCTTAGAATTCCGCTAATTTAATGAAAAATTCACAGAATCTTTACCATATTATGCCATTGTGAACCAATGTTTTTTGCTTTTGGTTTTAATTATTTCTATGGTTCCCATTTTAAAAACACGGAATTTGTCATTCTTTACGTGTCTAAAGGGATGGCTACTTCTCTGATATCAACGTACAGTTACAATAGGGGTCTGTCTTCATAGACATATAACAACTGACTTGAACCTGAAATCTCTCCAGCTTTTAATACCCCAAAGGAGAAGTGTCCCCTTATAGTACCTTACTATTAGAAATATGGTTGCCTTTACTTTAGTATACCTTTTAAAGACCCCAACAGAGATTTTTCTTGAAATAACTTGTTCGTTTAAATGTTTAACCCGAGTAATAAACATATATGTACAAAACAGATTCTACTGGTACTAACGTACTAAACTATTCCGATTAGTCAGATGCTGTACGATGATACACTAGAAAAAAAACGGAAGTGGTTACTGCATTATTAATGCACAATGCAAACCATTACACATTTTAACTTAAGCTGTATGCTCAGTATGCTATTTTGTATTTAATTACGTACGTAGTTTTAACATTGTTTTGCGTCGTTTTGAAAATAATAAGTTTTCAATAAGTATTCTTTTTAATCGCAATTGAGCATAGAAATAGACATCCCTTGGGCCGGTATTATTCGCTTTAAATATGAACACAAATGAAAAGAATAGCAAGAAATTGCACAAAAAAATCCCTTACCATTAGATTAAAAATGCTTTTCACTCTAAAAATGCATAACAACTCTTAACATTTAATATGTAATTGCTATGTGCATAGAATCAAAACTGACTAATAATAATGAATAAAATCATTTCATATAGGCTATACGAACAACCATTAATATTTCATTTGCCGTTTTCAAACTTCGTGTCTTATTCTAATTTAAATACATATAGCTATTTTCATCTTAATTATTCAACATGTACAATATGGCGAGATAAGATTGATCTATTATTGATACAAAGAAATATCTCGTGTTAAACTAGTCTTATTTATAACTGAAATAGAAAAAGAACAATTGTGTAATAATTTACTTTTTGTATGTTCCGTTTTTAACTCATTTCTTTTCTAAATGCTTAAACATATGGGATCTATATATGTTGGTAGGTTCCTTGGAACAACTCCGAAAAGTTCCAATCTGTTTGAATTGTTATGTAATTTGACAGAACATATCAGCGTAGCCAAAAAACTGGAACGTCTAAATCCAAAGGTAGGAACTTTTATTGTTTTATAAAATGAAGTAGAAAATCCTGTAGTTCCTTATTAAAACTGTTTTGCAGAAATATACATTTTAAAATCACCATATTTAAGTTTGTATTTAGTACATATTAACAAAAATCGCCAACAAATGTTGTAATTGAAATCTGAATTCATGAAGCCAGAACAATGATAAATGAGGACAGTAATTTAAGTTACATCAGCCTAGTGTTTTACTGTATTGCAAGAAGCCACTCCAATAATAAAAACTAAACAACATTGCAAATTATTGTTTAGGTTAATTGCAATTTTATGTGGTTAATATAAGGAAGTCTTAACTCTTCAAACAACTGGTTCTATTCAAAATATTGAGTACTTCAGCGTCAGTGTATATTGTAGAAACTGAATAATTAAATGAATTAATTTTAATTTTAATTGTGTGAATTAAATTAATATGATAGCTATGTACTTCAGTTCAATAGTTATCTGAACAACACAAATTACAGTTTAAATTTGAATTTTATTTTACTATGAAATCATAATTATGCATGTAAATTATAGGTTCTTTTTTTCTAGAGCATTGAAGACGCTTTGGCTATTTTTCAACAGACTTTAACAGGAACAACAATATCCGAACATAATATAACAGGAAGAACACAATCCGAACAGGACATTGCAGGAACAACAGAACCTGGAAAAATGAAGATCACAAGTCCTTTAGTCCTAATACTGGATTCTCTTGATCAATTGGACCCTTCCTACAATGCAAGGGGAATGAGGTGGCTACCACCATTTATAGGCAATCCTCATGTTAAAGTTATAGTATCAACATTAGAAGATCAAAAGTATGAAGCATTTCCTAATCTCAAGGTATAACACAATCGTCTTAGGTTTTACATAAAATCCATTGATATAATATAGGATTTTGTATTATTAGGATTGAAATACAACATTTTGATACTTATTTACACCACTGGGTCGTTGACACTGCTTGTAGATGTTTCGTCCCCTAGGATATCACTAGTCCAGTAGTCAGTACTTCAAATATTGACATGGAATATTAATTATATGGTCATTTTAATAAATTTATTGTTTGCAAAAGTATGAGTTATCGAAATACTAAGGATATTATTATCCCATGCATATATTACCTTAACCGTATTTGGCATGACTTTTTGGAATTTTGGGTCTTCAATATTCTTCAAGTTTGAACTTATTCGGCTTTCTAACTATTTTGATTTGAGCGTCACTAATGAGTCTTATTTAGACGAAATGCGCGTCTAGCGTATTAAATTACAAGCCTGGTACCTTTGATGACTATTTACACCACTTACTCGATGCCACTGCTCGTGGAATTTTCATAGCTTTCAACAACAACCTCGAGACTGAAGACTCTTGCTAGGGATACAACTCTTTCAGAATAAAACAGAATACCGTGCGCTTTGAACGCAGTGACCAATCCTCACCTTACTATTCTGCTGTAATAAAACAGCTTATCATATACTTAGACTAAATAACATATGATGTTTACTGTATGATAATAGCATTAAATTAACGTAAATTCCATATGTTTCGAATTGGTGCTTAGCGGGCTGATATGAAAAGTTTATCACATGCTTCGATTGTTATCACATGCCTTTCCGTAACGTTATCACATGGCATTCCGGTAATACTCGGCAAATTCCGGAAAATACACCTCAATGTTACGTTTTCAGTGAAAAACATTACGAAATAGTGTACAAAACAATTATTTAGATACTGAAAAGTATATTTGGTAAAATAATAACAAAAAAAAAAAAAAAAACAAAAATAAAAAAACAAACAAATTATTAAATAAATGCATTCTTTATAAGTTTCAAACATAATTTAGAAAGTTACTTTGAAAAGGTTGACTTTTCCAAACAGTTTTCATTGTGTATATTGTTGTTTTTTTTTTTGTTTGTCGAGTCGTCCATATTAAAAATGTTTTCTCCACTGTTGAGGCATATGGTAGAAAGATTTGATATCGAATGTACTAAATTTGGGTCCGACGTCCGTGAACTTTTCAATCTTGGGAACCACGTAAAAGGATCAATATATGAATCTGTTATTTTTCTCCATTGTTGAAGCATATGATAAAAAGATCATAACATGTCATTTTTCATATCGCATGTATTATCAGCCCTCGGTCAATATCAGCCCTCGAGCCATGCGGCTCTTGGGCTGATATAAAACCTAGGGCTGATAATACATGCGATATGAAAAATGCCATGTAATAATCTGATAATATCACATGTTTTGCCTTAAAATCGTAAGAGATACATAGTTTACTCTTGAATCGCCTACAATACTAAACTCATCAACTTTTAATAATCAAAAATGTATTATCTACAAATCTTAGACAAAGCCAATCACGGATTTTTAACTAGGGCTATGCCCTCAGAAATAATATAAGTGTGAAAAACACAACATCGCAAGGGAAATGGAATCATCGCTAGTCTTTAGCAAAGGTGCAACAACTGGTATCACTAGTCTTTAGCAAAGGTGCAACAACATGAATTGCATTTTGTAGACGAAACGCGCGTTCTGGCGTACATTCTAAATTTAGTCCTGGTATCTATGATGAGTTTATTTACAACCACTGGGTCGATGCCACTGCTGGTGGAGATTTATTTCCCCGAGGGTATCACAAGCCCAGTAGTCAGCACTTTTTGTGCTGACATAAATTGTCATTGATATGGTTATATTTATAAATTTACTTTTTACAAATGTTTGAATTTTTTGAAATACTAAGGCTTTTCTACCTCAGGCATAGATTACCTTGGCTGTATTTGGCAAAAAATTTAGGAATTTTGGTCCTCAATGCTCTTCAACTTCGTACTTTATTTGGCATTTTTAACTTTTTGGGATTCGAGCGTCACTGATGAGACTTTTGTAGACGAAACTCGCGTCTGCGTACTAAATTATAATCCTGGTACCTTTGATAACTAATTAGATTATGTGATTTGTTTATAGAGTGTTTATGTGCCATTTTGTTTTGCTTTGTTGAAACGCGCGTCTGGCGTATATTCAAAATTTAGTCCTGGTATCTATGATGAGTTTATTTACTTATAGTGCATAATTCCATGTTGTTTCAATAAAAAGTGAACATTACGATACAAATCATGGCAAAGATAACCAAGACAATTTCATATATCAAAATTATATTATGAATGATGTCAATAGTGCCACAAAAGACACTTTTCTTGTCAGAATATGAGTGTGAACATATCGAATCTGTACCTTCAATCATGGCATCATTTGTATATAAATCTAACTAATAACTAATTATGTCAATACGCTTCTGCTTTTTTTAAATACGGGCGGATGCGAATAGATAAGATGTGTTTCATATATTGAAAAATGAATGTAAAATTATTTTACCTGCTTCGCTGATATTTCAGTTAGCACCTGTCTTAAATTATACAGCATATGTTTTCTGTATTCAGAGTAAAGTTCCAGCTGAAGGTTTTATTCCTGTGGCAACTATCCCAAGAGCTGATGTGAAATTAATTTTGAATCACTGGTTGAAAAGGAAACAACGAAGATTGACGCAAGAACAGGGAGATTTGCTTTATAAATCATACGATCAGTGTCCTGTTCCATTGTATCTGAATCTTTGTTTCTTAAAAGCTTCTCAGTGGACTTCTTATATGGATGTTTCAAGTATTCAGTTGTATCAGACCGTGAGGGAAGCTATTAATGGTCTGTTTGCTAAACTTGAGAAACTTCATGGATATGATTTCGTATCTAAAACTTTAGGATATCTAACTGCAGGTAACATGTTTAGAAAATAATATTAAAATTGAAATGATTGAATAGGAAACTTTTATATAGGGGTTGCTGCTCACAAGGAAGCTATTCAACCAAGAGTTCCAAATGGTGGAGTTGAAATCATCCCTTCGTAAATTTTACGGACGCCATCACGAGTTGGTTGACCGTTATAGAATAACCGTTTCACAAATGATATCGGATATGTTCCTTACGTCGTAACTACAATCCCCTTCTCTTTCATGAATGTGACTTACCGAATAAGACTATTTACCGGATTTGTTATCACATAAGCAACCCGACGGGTGCCACATGTGGAGCAGGATCTGCTTACCATTCCGGAGCACCTGAGATCATCCCTAGTTTTTTGGTGGGGTTCGTGTTGTTTATTCTTTAGTTTTCTATGTTGTGTCATGTGTGCTGTTGTTTGTTTGTCTATTTCATTTTTAGCCATGGCGTTGTCAGTTTGTTTTAGATTTATGAGTTTGACTGTCCCTTTGGTATCTTCCATCCCTCTTTTAAATGAAGATATCAAAGAGACCTTCATGTTCAATAGTTGAAGATAATCTGATAAAGGGCAAATTTTAAACCAAACAGCAACAAAATACAATTAACAGTTTACACTTTACATGAAAGAAACTAAAAACTGAGCGACCCAGCCTTTAAAAGTAAACCAGGGGTGATAATATATTTAGTATGTATAGTAAACTTTACAAATATTGATAAAATTTAGTAAACAAAACTTGATGTCATAATGTAACATTTTTGATAGAATTGTCTTCAAACAATTTGTTGTTGCTAAGTTAAAAACTTTTTTTGGCCGGATCCTCTTCGAATTTTGAATAAGATGTTTTCTTTTTGCAGGATCCTCTTCAAATTTGAATAAGGTGTTTCACATTAACATTTGTAATGAAAAAAATAGAAATATCCGAAATGGAGAAACATACTTTTGTGGAGAGTGACTTGTAATCTTCTTGTTGACATTTTGATAATATTAAAAAGTTACCATTATTGCATCATAAAACGTATTTGCTGGCCTAAATATGTCAATATTTAAGTTTATATAACGTATAGTTTGTTTTTATACCCTGCCTTTAATTGAATAGGAGCATTATGTGTTTTGTCTGTCCATTCATTCGTCAATCCTGGATAAGGTTTAAGTATTTGTCGAGGTAGTTTATGATAAAGTTGCAATCACCTCGTCTTTAACACATGTTAATCATGATTAAATCTACCTAAATTGTATGCCAAATTAAGGTTTACTCTAAAATTTCACATTTCGCTTAACAGAGAGAAGGATAGTGTAAGCAAGGCATCCTATCCCAGAATGCGTATTGTCGTTTATTTATCAAATGGTAGCTAAATGCAAGCAAAGACTTAACAAAAAGGAAAGCCCAAATACATTCTGCAATGATTAATTCTAGGTGGTTATATTTTTTTTGTGTAACTCATTGTTAGCAGTATCCTAACAACTAAAAATCATATTTTTTTTTATTATATTATTTAAATGAGCAAATAATTGATCATAACACAGCAAAACTGGGATTGACTGAAACAGAATTAGAAGACATATTGGCTTGTGATGATGATGTTCTAAACGATGTGTATGAATATTGGACACCACCTATCAGAAGACTTCCCCCATTACTACTGGTGCGACTTCGACATGATCTACAACAATATTTAGGTTTGTGTTACATGATCTAAAACAATATTAAGGGTTGTGTTACATGATTTAAAACAATGTTCACATGTGTGTAACATGATCTACAACAATTCTCATGTTTTGTTACAAGGTCGTCATCGATATTCACGTGTATGTAACATGATCTACACCTCTATGTACGTGTGTGTTACATGATATATACCAATATGTACAGGTGTGTAACTTGAACTACAAAAATATCTTCTTGTGTGTAACATGATCTACAACAACTAATAGGCTTGTGTTACAATGTCTACAACAATATTTACGTGTGTGTAAAATGATCTATAACAATACTCAGGTTTGTGTAACAAGGTCGTCATCGATACCTAGGTGTGTGTAACATGGTCAACAACAATAATTAGGTTTATGTTCATAATCTACAACAATACTTAGGTTTGTGCTACATGATCTACAACAATATTTACGTGTGTGTTATATGATATACACTAATATGTACGTGAGTGTTACATGATCTATACCAATATGTACGCGTGTGTAACATGATCTTCAACAAAAGGTTTGTGTTACAATGTCTTCAGCAATATTAACGTGTGTGTTACATGATCTACAACAATTCTTAGGTTTGTATAACAAGGTCTTTAACATTATTTACGAGTGTTTAACATGATCTTCAACACTATTGAGGTTTGACGAAACATAACAAGCAACAATACTCACCTTTGGTTAACATGATCTACAACATAATAAAGGCTTGTATTACATGATCTACAATTATATTTAGGTTTGTGAAACATTATCTACAATTATACTCAGGTTTGGGTAACATGATCTACAACAATACTCAAGTTGTAGTAACATGACCAACAACGATAGTCAGGTTTGTGTTACATGACCTACAACGATACTCAGGTTTGTGTAACATTATCTACAGCGATACTTAGGTCTGTGTAACGTGATCAACAGTGATACTCTGGTCTGTGTAACATGATCTACAACGATATTCAGGTTTGTGTAACATGATCTACAACGATACTCAGGTTTGTATAACATGATTTACAACGATACTCAGATCTGTGTAATATAATCTTCAATGATACTCTGGTTTGTGTAACATGATTTTCAAAGATACTCAGGTTTATGTAACATGATCTACAGCAATACTCAGGTTTCTGTTACATGATCTACAGCGATACTCATGTTTCTGTTACATGATCTACAGCAAGACTCAGGTTTGTGTAACATAATCTACACCGACATTCAGGTTTGTGTAACATGATTTACAACAATACGCTGGTTTGTGTAACATGATCTACAGAGATACTCAAGTTTCTGTTACATGATTTACAACGATACTCATGTTTATGTAACATGATCTTCACCGACATTAAGGTTTGTGTAACATGACCTACAACGATACTCAGGTTTATGTAACATCACCTACAACGATACTCAGGTTTATGTAACATTACCTACAACGATACTCAGGTTTGTGTAACATGATCTACAGCAATACTCAGTTTTGTGTAACATGATCTACAACGTTACTCAGGTTAGTGTTACATAATTTACAACGCTACTCAGGTTTATGTAACATGATCTTCACCAACACTCAGGTTTGTGTAACATGATCTTCAAAGACACTCAGGTTTATGTAAGATCACCTACAAAGATACTCAGGTTTGTGTAACATGATCTACAGCAATACTCAGTTTTGTGTAACATGATCACAACGTTACTCAGGTTAGTGTAACATGATTTACAACGCTACTCAGGTTTATGTAACATGATCTTCACCGACACTCAGGTTTGTGTAACATGATCTTCAAAGACACTCAGGTTTGTGTAACATGATCTTCACCGACACTCAGGTTTATGTAACATGACCTACAACGATACTCAGGTTTGTGTAACATTATCTACAGCAATACTCAGGTCTGTGTAACGTGATCAACAGTGATACTCTGGTCTGTGTAACATGATCTATAACGATACTCAGGTTTGTGTAACATGATCTACAACGATACTCAGGTTTGTATAACAAGATTTACAACGATACTCAGGTCTGTGTAATATAATCTTCAATGATACTCAGGTTTATGTAACATGATCTTCAAAGACACTCAGGTTTGTGTAACATGATCTTCAAAGACACTCAGGTTTATGTAACATGACCTATAACGATACTCAGGTTTGTGTAACATTATCTACAGCGATACTAAGGTCTGTGTAACGTGATCAACAGTGATACTCTGGTCTGTGTAACATGATCTATAACGATACTCAGGTTTGTGTAACATGATCTACAACGATACTCAGGTTTGTATAACATGATTTACAACGATACTCAGGTCTGTGTAATATAATCTTCAATGATACTCTGGTCTGTGTAACATGATCTATAACGATACTCAGGTTTGTGTTACATGATCTACAACGATACTCAGGTTTGTATAACATGATTTACAACGATACTCAGGTTTATGTAACATGATTTACAATGATACTCAGGTTTGTGTAACATGATTAACAACGATACTCAGGTCTGTATAATATAATCTTCAATGATACTCAGGTTTGTGTAACATTATCTACAACGATGCAAAGGTTTGTGTTACATGATCTACAACGATATTCAGGTTGGTGTAACATCATTTACAACGATACTCAGTTTTGTGTAACATGATCTACAACGATACTAAGGTTTTTCGCTAACCTCTACATTTGTCTTTAAAAACAGAACGAAATAAACAAGTCTAACATGTTACCCTATATAAAAAAGAAGATGTGGTATGATTGCCAATGAGACAACTACACATTTTATCAGACATTGTCTAAATTGAATGTAAAATTTAGTAAAATGATCTTCAATAATAGTCAGGTTTGTGTTACATGATTTCCAACGATACTAAGGTTTGTGTTTGATGATTTACAATAAAACTCAGGTGTGTGTTACATGATCTACAACGATACTCAGGTCTGTGTAACGTGATCTACAGTGATACTCAGTTTAGTGTAAAATGATCTACAACGATACTCAGGTTAGTGTAACATGATTTACAACGCTCCTCAGGTTTATGTAACATGATCTTCACCGACACTCAGGTTTGTGTAACATGATCTTCAAAGACACTCAGGTTTATGTAACGTGATCAACAGTGATACTCAGGTTTGTGTAACATTATCTACAGCGATACTCAGGTCTGTGTAACGTGATCTACAGTGATACTCTGGTCTGTGTAACATGATCTACAACGATACTCAGGTTTGTGTAACATGATCTACAACGATACTCAGGTTTGTATAACATGATTTACAACGATACTCAGGTCTGTGTAATATAATCTTCAATGATACTCTGGTTTGTGTAACATGATCTTCAAAGATACTTAGGTTGATGTAACATGATCTTCAACGATAGTCAGGTTTGTGTAACATGATCTACAGCAATACTCAGGTTTCTGTTACATGATCTACAGCGAAACTCAAGTTACTGTTACATGAATCACAACGATACCCAGGTTTGTGTAACATAATCTACACCGACATTCAGGTTTGTGTAACATGATTTACAACTATACCCAGGTTTATGAACATCACCTACAACGATACTCAAGTTTGTGTAACATGATTCACAACGATACTCAGTTTTGTGTAACATGATCTACAACGATACTCAGGTTAGTAAACATGATTTACAACGATACTCAGGTTTGTATAACATGATTTACAACGATACTCAGGTCTGTGTTATATAATCTTCAATGATACTCAGGTTTGTGTAACATGATCTTCAAATATACTTAGGTTTATGTAACATGATCTACAACGATACTCAGGTTTGTGTCACATGATCTACAGCGATAATCAGGTTTGTGTAACATGATTTACAACGATACTCAGGTCTGTGTAATATAATCTTCAATGATACTCAGGTTTGTGTAACATTATCGACAACGATACAAAGGTTTGTGTTACATGATCTACAACGATATTCAGGTTGGTGTAACATGATTTACAACGATACTCAGTTTTGTGTAACATGATCTACAACGATACTAAGGTTTTAGTAAAATGATTTTCAATAATAGTCAGGTTTGTGTTACATGATTTCCAACGATACTAAGGTTTGTGTTTGATGATTTACAATAAAACTCAGGTGTGTGTTACATGATCTACAGCGATACTCAGGTCTGTGTAACGTGATCGACAGTGATACTCAGGTTTGTGTAACATGATCTTCACCGACACTCAGGTTTGTGTAACATGATCTTTACCGACACTCAGGTTAGTGTAACATTATCTTCAAAGATACTCAGGTTTATGTAACATGACCTACAACAATACTCAGGTTTGTGTAACATGATTAACAACGATACTCAGGTTTCTGTTACATGAATTACAACGAATCTCAGGTTTCTGTTACATGGTCAACAACACTACCCAAGTTAGTGTAATATTATCAACAACGATACTCAGGTTTGTGTAATATGATCTACCATACTATTTAGGTTTGAGTTATATGTTCTGATGATGATGTGAGTAAAAAAAATGTAACATGATCTCAGATGTATCGAAATTATTTCGTAATGGGTCTTCTTTTATTTATATGTCTATCAATTGTTTTTGTAATTTAACTGAGTTTAACTATGAAAATGTTTACCAGGTAAAAGTTGAAGCATTTCGTTCAAAACTAGCATAACATATGGATTTTTAAGCTATTCACTGTTATAAATCTCGGATATTTATAATTTATTATTCATAAGCACTTCACTCTCATCTTAAGGTTTAATTTTTTTCCCGGTAGGTATTTGGCAACTAGTTTAATCTATGCTTAACTACGTTTTCGTTAAATGTGATAGTTTTGACACTAAAATCTTTTATATTTTATGTCTCTATTCTCATTTGGATATTTACACTTGATATCTTTTATGTTTGATTGTGTCGTCATACCTGTTTACACGTTGGTTGTTTATTTTATGTTACATGGTATTTATCTGATGAGTTTAACCTACTTCAAAAGAGTTTTAAATGTGTGTTCTTTTATTGTGCTGTAACACCACTGTTCCAGGTTAGATATATTTACTACTTAAGGTCTTGGATGGAGAAGTTTCTGTTTATATTGATGCTTGAGAAAATTTTTTACTTTTTTGTTCAAAATTTAAAAAAAAAAAACCATTTAAAGACACTTTTTATCTAAAAAAAATGAATTTTAAAATCTTCTATTTACGTTTAACACACCTTGTACTCGTTTAATCTAATTAAAGTGTTTAACACCCAAACTATTTGCTCTTGTTAAGAACACATCTTTGAATACAGTCATGTTCTGAATAATGAAATTAATGTCCTACATTTTACTATAATGTCCAAACATATGTGCAGTTGAGGTTGAATGCCATCTGATCAGAGTTATGTCATAATTTTTTTTTAAAATTTGATTCCTCGCTTACGATAGTATAGTGACATGTTTTCTGTTCTGCGAGGTTGTTAGTGATCGAATTGAAGATCTTTTTGAAAACAAATTTTGTTGATGTTGTTGTTACATCCAATTCAAACTTTGAACACAAGTTTATTATGGTGGGATCTTTCTTAATCATATGCCAAACTAAGTTTCTGACCCGTAATTTCATGTTTCACTGAACTTGGAAAATGTCATTGACAGCAGAGCATCGTGGCCTGTGAACATCTTTTGTTATTTTTTTCTCTCGCTTTTTGATGATTGTTAATATTCTATTAGAACACCTTTCTTAAGTTCAAAGCTGTTCTAGTTTTAGGAAAATCTGTCAGTATAGTACTTTATAAACTTGTAAATACAATATTGAATATGCATTCTTGTAATAGCCCTTATGTGACTTATTGTAAATACAATATATATTACTCTTATAGCTTTTGTCATAAAGCTGGAGGTTTTGCATGCCATTAAACCAGGTTCAACCCACCATTTGTCTTAAAATGGCCTGTAACAAGTCAGCAATATCACTTTTGAACACAGGTATACTACTGTTGACTTTATTTATGCGACTAATTGTAAAAACAATATTGAATATGTATTCCTGTTAGAGCTTTTATGTGACTAATTGTAAATATAATATTGAAATATTGAATATGTATTCCTGTAATAGCTTAAATGGGCCTTTCTTTCAGTTGAGAGAGGAGCAGATGGTGCTACTGTTATCTACTGGTACCATAGACAATTTATTGAGGCAGCACAGGATAGATACTGTAAAGGAGAAACCAGTGTAACAAACCTTCATACTGCTTTGGCAAACTACTTTTTAGGAACTTGGGCCAATGGTACTTATATTTATCATCTGTTTTCAATTATCAGATCAAATAAGTCTATTTCTTGTGAAATTAATGTAAAATTATATGCAATTGATGTTTGGTTCTATGAATGCAAGTTCTCTTTCGGTTGAATTTGCATCATTTAGGTGCATCCTAGCTTTGTCATACTTTCATTTTCCTGGAGTTTTCCAATTTGTCTCGCCATAACAAATGTATATGAGACATATACCTGTTGTTTCTACAGTTGAAGGTGATACAGTTTGCGATTAAGTAAGTTTAATTGGACAACAAATGAAAAGCCAATGATATTTTCCCTTGTATAAACTTTAAAGTAGCACATCTAATTTGCACTCAGATTATTCGACCTAGCCAAAAAGTCAAGGTCTACAGTTTTGCACAACCTACGTAGTTTTTTACACCACTTGTTATAGATGAGTAATATGCGTTTATGAAGTAATGATATCAATGATATGGTCTTTTGTTTTATATAAATTTACAGTTTTCAAAACTCTGAGTTATTCGAAAAACTAAGGATTTTCTTACCAAAGGCATAGATTACCTTAGCCGTATTGGGCATACCATTTTAGAATTTTTGGTTCTCATGGGTCTGAAACTTTGTACTTGTTTTGTTTTTTAAAATATTTCTATTCGAGTGTCACTGATGAGTCCTTTGTAGACGAAAAGCGCATCTAGCGTATACAAATATAATCCTATCATTGATAAGAATTTACAAACACTGGGATGATGTCATTGCTGGTGGACGATAAGAAAGTACTATAATTATTAATTTACAGTTTGCAAAACTATGAATTATTCGAGAAAAGAACTAAGGATTTTCTTACCCTTGGCTTAGATTATCTTAGCCTTGATTCGAGCTTCACTAATGAGTCTAATGTAGACGAAACGCGCGTCTAACGTATACAAATATAAGTCTGGTATATCTTTGGTAATTGATAACATAAAGATAATTCAATGTTTATTTGAAATGAACTATTGTTTTAGATTTTTGCACAGTTATCAAATCAAAGTTTCTTATTATACATTCAGTTTCTGACGTACCACTAGTAGTAAGACAATTTTTATTTGGTATGCAGTGTTTGCATTTCTCATTTCCATGGAAATTACTTGTACTTTATATATTGCAATATTTTTGTTTATATTTGGTTTACATTGAATGATAAAATTAAGTTATTTTATTTCTTTTATGTGGATAACATTTCATTTTTTTCATATCAGGCAATAAAAAGCCGTATGTGAACAGTAGCAATGAGACTGGATTAGCTGACAGATATGTCGTTGCCCAGCCAATCAAATATGGCGATACATACAATTTACGGAAGCTGAACAACCTTCCGTACCATCTTTCTATGTCTAAAAGGGTTACACAATTGAAGGATGAATGTCTAATGAACTTACCATTCATAAATACTAAATTAGAATGTTCTTCTGTAAGGTAAACAAAATTATTTAGAAATATAAAATTCATAAACCGACCATCAGGGTATTTCTTTAAAAGACAATAACAATCAAAACCAAGGAGTTAAAAAGAACCATAAAAGTTTTAATAAATAGGAAACAACACAAACACTTCCAAAACTGGGAGTGGAGTCAGGTGCTCATGAAGGGTAAGCATTTTCTGCAACATATACGGCACCCGTCGTGTTATTCTATGTAAAATGACATGTTGATATTGATGGGACCAAGTTTATCATTTCAAATCTGAAGTAAAACCTTGGACAAAGTAGGTTCTATGCACTTAAAGGAATAATAAAAACATATATGTCTGAAAAGAAAAATCATTAGAAGTACATTTGTTAATCAGAAAAAAAAAAACATGTTAATGGTTACGGACACTACACACTGGTTACCTTTCCAACAATTTTCGAAAAGTAACCTACTAATGAACTCCTTCGGTTTGAATTTTTATTTGACTTTGTATGATTTTTCACAAAGTTTTAATAGCAACTGTCATCCTTGATGTAAGACATACACATATCATTCTAGTATTTTAAATACACCTGTCCTTAATCAGGAGCCTGTTCATCAGTGGTTGTCGTTTGTTGGTGTAATTCATATGTGTTTTCGTATCTTTTTTTTATATAAATTATGTTATACCGTTGGTTTTCTCATTTGATTGTTAAAGGGCACTAGCTGTCTAGTTAAAAAAAATCATTTTTTGTGTGTTTCAAACCCTAATGAAAGTATAATAATGAAAAAATAATCTGCTTAATGCAACCAATTTGGCACAGTTTGCTCAATATAAGCTTAACAAAATTGCTGATTAATCATTTGTTTGCAAGCGAATAATTCAACATTATTTACAGATGTATTCACGCGATCTTCAATTTGACCCTTGTTACGCACGAGCTAAGCGAGTTTAGTTATATATAAAAGATAAAGAATATCAACATTGAAAAGTGAAACAAAAAGCCTTAGAATACTTGTTAAAAAGATGATTTACATATGTTTTTAATCTATGACATCAAATCGAACAGACAAATACAAATCGTCTTATATACGATTGCACGTGCTTGTATGTGTATTCTTTATTAATGTATATCTTTAGGTCAGCTCTTATGACAATCGGATATCTTCGGAGAAAAATCGAAATTTAATTAGATTGCATCGGATCTAAATACAGACGAAATGTTGATATATTAAAACGACTTTTGCATTGTTTATACTTTGTATATATTGTGTGAGAGTTTGAGTCGAATCGGTGTCTTGAATGGAGAGTTCATTCATTGGCACTTATATCACTACTTCTGACTTATATAGGTCTTGAGCAATTTAGGATCTTATAAGCCTCTTATTTTTATTTCAGCTTTACTATGGTAAATATAAATTTGATGATTTATAAATTTATCATATGATTATTAGTTATGTTTAAATGGTGGAATGCGTTTATCTAGCATCATGAAATATAAAAGCTATGGTACATACGTGCTTGCCTGTAGTAAGAGTAGATAATTATTAGGTACTAGTATGTATTCAATATTTAGGTCAGTGATAGAAGATTATGAGATTGCCAAAAAGATGATCAACGATCAACAGTTAAACCTTATTTTACAAGCTCTCCTTGTATCAGGGGAATCTATTCTGTATGATAAAAGCCAGTTCTCACAACAGATGTTCCTAAGACTTAAAGATAACAAGGTAAGGGGGATAACAAGGTTAGGAAAATAACAAGGTTGGGCAGAAAATAAGGTTAAGAAAATAACAAGGTTGGGCAGAAAATAAGGTTAGGAAAATAACAAGGTTGGGCAGAAAACAAGGTTAGGAAAGTAACAAGGTTGGGAAAATAACAAGGTTAGGCAGAAAATAAGGTTAGGAAAATAACAAGGTTGGGCAGAAAACAAGGTTAGGAAAATAACAAGGTTGGGCAGAAAATAAGGTTAGGAAAATAACAAGGTTGGGCAGAAAACAAGGTTAGGAAAATAACAAGGTTGGGCAGAAAACAAGGTTAGGAAAATAACAAGGTTGGGCAGAAAACAAGGTTAGGAAAATAACAAGGTTGGGCAGAAAACAAGGTTAGGAAAATAACAAGGTTGGGCAGAAAGCAAGGTTAAGAAAATAACAAGGTTGGGCAGAAAACAAGGTTAAGAAAATAACAAGGTTGGGCAGAAAACAAGGTTAGGAAAATAACAAGGTTGGGCAGAAAACAAGGTTAGGAAAATAACAAGGTTGGGCAGAAAACAAGGTTAGGAAAATAACAAGGTTGGGCAGAAAACAAGGTTAGGAAAATAACAAGGTTGGGCAGAAAACAAGGTAGCGGAGATAACAATGTATGATTATACAAACATTTATGAATATAATTTCAGACATAACATTTTTCAAACTCATAAATATCTTAAGGTTTATGGCCCCTTCTGTGGCCATTTTTGTACGAATTTTTCAAACTTCAATGTTATCAAAACTACAGATGTAATGAATAATACAAATAAGCCATTTTGTCCATATACCAAGGGGAAACTTGATGCAAAGCATTATTATTTATTGTTTCATTGCATTTAATAGAAAAAGAGGACTTTGTGGCAAATAAACCAAGATTTTAATAGAAAATCCACAGCCTTTAATAAAGAAATTTTTCTTATAAAATTTTAAACAAGATTACTCACTTGCTTTTCTATGATGTGCTAGTGTTTATTTATTACAAAAAGTTCTAAGCAATCTGTAAATTCCAAGATACCTCGTGCTGAGTCACTTAAGTCGAGCGCACCCAAAAAAATGTACTTGATTTTGGTTATTATTTTAATTTCTTTTAAACAATAGCTACATTAATAAACTCGTTTTAAGGAAATCAATGCTAGCACTGCATGCAATAATCTTATATCTATCTGTCTTTAAACTGCCAAATATGAGGGTACAAGGATAAATGCTGTGGATTTTCTATAAAATTTCCATATGTTTAGCATTGAATCAACACAAGGGTACATAATCTTTTTAAAGATGTTGTCAATTGCCATATCTTAATATATTTGGTCCATTGCAATAATTGATGTGAATAGCTGTAATTGATTTATTTACAATATTTAAGACTTTGGATTATTTGAGATGGACAAATTGAATTGAAGCTTATTGGAAATAGTTTCTTGTCTTCTAGTTAATGAATTGTTGTCTTTCAGGTGGATATCAACTGTTTTCATTTTTTTAAAGGAGAAGGTGCGCTAAGTGCCCTCTTCGGCTTATACAAATGAAGTGTTTCAAACATGGGTTATTTTAGCATATATATTATTGTTTAGTATGTACAAAATGTAACAGAAATATCTTTGCAATATTATGATTATTTACAGCGATCTTTGAGTAAAAAATTAGCAAAATTCCGATTTTTCTTAAAAGTTTGTGAAAATGAACATATTTTCATACATATTTATGTGTGGAAAATATTGAGCACATGAAAGAACCACAAAAATATTAACATGAACGGTGTTTATAAACACAAACATCATCATAAATTATGTATATTTGGTTCTTGCATGTGGTCTATAATTGCATGCCCAAAATAAAGAAAAATTGGCCACAAAACTGGTAGAAAGGCCTTTTTATGACGTCATATCTGCATTAATTGTGTTAAAAACTTATCTTTATTTCCTCAACCTTTGAACAGACATAAAAGAAAATCTGAAATCTGAGGTTTAAATTTGCGTAAAAGATAGGCCAAATATGGTCCTCATCGCACCTTCTCCAAATTTGTTGTTGCTGATAACAAAAAATGTAGGTCACATTCAAATTAACGTATTGTATTGTACTATTTTGGAGTTATGGTACTTGACATATTCGAAAATGACACGACACTAATAAATGTAAATCAAACCATGGTTAGCATCACTGTGATTGCCTTTTAATCATACTTACATATCACCACGAGTTCTACAATAAAAATGTCCAGATACTGATCAAGTTCGGATTAAAAAGACATATAAGTAATAGCAAATAAAAAGCCCTTATGCCATGTATGAAAGGCATATTTGGTCTTCTTGTACAGGAAAGCCCATGTGAGATCTTTAATTATAGGCAGGCATGTATTGCTTTGTAATTTTACTACTGTTGATAGATAATGCTACTGATTTATGAGCAATTTTGAATACAGCTGCAGTTTGTTAAACTCGATCTGAAAAATGACAAAACATTTATTTTCTAAATTTTGTGACAAAGCTTATTTCTGGAGGTACAATCAGTCATATCCATAGACAAAATTAAATGAATTACCAATATAGTTGAAAGCCGTTTTTATCATATGTAGGAATTACAGACCTTTACTGATACATGTATGCAGAGAGATGTTACCTACATGTGTCCTGATAATGATTTATTAGTGAAGGTTGGAGGACCATTGGTTTATGCTTCGGGTGAACACGAATTTAATGTTCCGGGTAATCTATGGGTTGATATCAAGAAGAATGGAAATATGGCTGTTACTGCTTGTGAGATTTTACATTCTTTCTTAATTGTTTATGTTGCTCATGTTGTGAAAGAAACTAAATCCTATTCCTAGTATAGATATAATGATAATTCATATGCATGTTACAGAACCATAGTAAACATTTTTTGGAACCCTAGTAAGCCTCTTGCTAGTCCTAGTTTTTTCCCCCATCCAACATACTTTGTTACTTTATTTGCAAGCGAAGTCAAAAGTTAAAACTCCATTACAGGAAAAATTCCCATCCAATCATCCTATCATCCGTCCAATAATTTATGACCCTTTAAGAATCCAATAAAAATTTGAAGAACAATGATGGCATTGTGGTCTAAGTAGTTATTATAAAGAAAACGTCATAATTCCTGTCCACTCTGTCGCTTTGCAACTGGAAAACAGAGCTCAATGAATCTTGTTATGAGGTTAAATCGTCATATCTAGTTTTGATATAAAATGGCACTTTTTCAAAATCTTGTCTACTCTGTAACTTTGTAACTGCTAATCATAATCAAAGAAACTTGGTATAATGCTGGACACTCTGACTCATTTTAATATATACTATCAGAATTGACAAGATGACAACCGTTTTCTAGATGTCTAGCGTTGCCCAATTGCAATCAAAATTGATACAAAAGTGTAGTATTAAATAATACATGGCTAAAAAGACGACATCACAAATGGTGATCATTTTCAATTTTTCAAGATGACCGACACATCATGAAAAATACTCTTTTTTAATCTTTTATACGCTTATGTTTCAAGAAAGAACTCAATAACCCTTGGTATGATGTTACATAGTAGTGAAAACAGTGTCTGAAATTTGAAAAAATGGTGGCCAATTTTTCAAAATTTCAAGACAGTCGCCACGTTTGAAATTTAAAAAAAATCCTCCTACTTCGGTACTTTAACCTATAATTGTTTTTTTTATACATTGTGACTTGGATGGATAGTTGTCTCATTGGCACTCATACAACATCTTCTTATCTATATTGAATTACAAAAGTAATAAGATCGCTTTGTAGTAAATACAGCGGGACACTTACAGACTGTTGCCATCTCACTGATATCTTGTTGATTATATATGTACCATCTCATGCTGTTGACACAATTGTATTAGCTTCATTACTTCTGGGTAGATTTCAATGTACAATACCACTATTAAATCAAATGTAATCTATGTAATTTCAGCATTTATGGACCATTCACTAGGCCTGTGGGATGTAAAGAATCGTAAACTTGTCCGAATCCTCGAGAATATAGTTGATTATCCATATCAAGTGTATTTTGTGGCAGATGATTCTCTCATTCTGATTTATTCAACGGACCATCGTGATGAATCAGAATATTTGTCAGCAGTAACTGAATTAGGAGAAAAAAAGTATTCTATTTCTATGGATGATTGTAGAGGTTACTGTATCTGTGGTTCAGGTAAAGACATACTGGTTGGATTTATGACGAGTAATGTAGTTAACCTTTATGACATGAGAACTGGCAAAATCATTGAAGAGATTGTTATTCAAGATTGTCGTATTAGTGGGGTATGTGCCTTTCCAGAGTATACATCTCCTTCAGGTAAGCATATATTAGTTATCATCATTGTCCTCCGTGACGAAATTTTGCAGAATACTAGTTATAGGGCTAGCAATCCGGCTGCAGAGAAGGCATTACCTCATTACTTAATACTTAAGCAGGCGGAAGACCTGAATTCTTTATACGTTGTATACAGATGCCTTATGCTACAAACTTTCTTTCTGTTATCTATATTGGTCAAAGGATAACTATAATACCGTGTTTATTCCTGCATTTTCTATATAAAAAAAATCCCTGTACAAAGTCAGGAATATGACATTTGTTATCGATTCGTTTGATGTATTTGAGCTTTTGATTTTGCCATTTGATTTAGAAATTTCCGTTTTAAATTTTCCTCGGAGTTCAGTACTTTTGTGATTTTACTTTTGCATAGTACCAATGCCTTTCATGACAGGCATTGGTTTCGCAGTCAAGTCTGTATCTAACACTTTGAGCAATATGTCTACTTTTTTTGGTGCATGGATTTATATTAATTTCTTGGAAAGATGCTGTCTTTCCAGGGTTTATCTGACCTTTAATTAGATTATTCATCATGTGAAATTTAAATGGTACTTGTATTTAACATCTATCTTAAGGACTTTCCATATTTCAAACTTGGTATGACTATGGGTTGGTGTATGATTAAGATGCACTGTCAGTGACACACGACACTAGGCTAGACAGGCATAACTCTAAGTCCCATATGCTGTGTTCTGAGGAGGAGTGCAGCAAATCCATATTTTCAAGTGTAAAATGTGAACCTGTCGGGTATTGAAAGCATGACACCATGTATATGAGATGAGCCTACAGTCACTAAGTGGGTTAAAATAATTGAAATTGCAGTTTTATTAACAAAAAAACACCCTTTCAATAAAGCAGATAACAGAATCTAAGGCAGTTTCTTTTATAGAAAATGAATTATTGGTTGATATGTCATGATTCTTAATTTTAATAGACTTTATATCTTAATTTTATCAAACATTGTCACTAAACCTTTAACTGCTAATGTGCCATTGCCTTTCATGTTTTTAGCGTGAAGGTCCATGAATAACTGGCCAAATTCCTATTGTTTTATAATCAGTGTTGTTAGTTGTATAAGGACTACAATTGTGAAAAGCCAAAATTATGCTAGAGTCCTAACTTTCTTATAGCAATGTAAAGTGTGTGTTACTTCCAAATGTTGTTGTTTTCGGAGTCATTGTTTACACAATATTGACGATTTTTTTTTATAAATAAATCTGAGTAATTTATAAAAACAAAATGTTTCAGGTTCAGATAATTATGCCATTTGTATAGATGATGAGAGAACCTCTATATGGGTCGTTGATTTAGAAAAAAAGAATGTCTACAGTTCAAGTATCAAGTTTCCTTCAAGTAAATACGGATCAAATAATACAACCATAGAGTATGCTGCAGTTACAAATGATGGCAAATATGTTATTGCATCGAATACAAACGATAATGTGCCGTACATGTTTGAAATGAAAACTTTCAAATTGTGTAGAAAATTCGGAGGTAGGTAATTGAAAATGTAATAGCAAAAGTCAACTATATTGGTAAAATATTAACTATCAAAATGTCAGTTCTTATTTGTTTATTACTTGAAAACAATGAAATCCTGACTGCTTCAAAACATGATTTAGTTAATGTGGTATTGGTGTTTTATATTTTCGCACCTACTATGCATGTTGCTTGCAATAGTATTGTAGATAATGCTGATTTTTATATACAGTAACATTTTGTAAATCTTAAACTATTTCTCATTATCAACATTACTAAATTATGTATCACCAGATACTTATATGTAGTCCATATATGTCTCTAAATTGATCTAATGTAGATATATATTTAAATTTATACGACTTTGCCCCCAGCAGAGCTACAGTTAGAACATACTCACCCCTTCTCGTCCAATGAAAAGTCAGTGTTTTTCCCTATAATTTTCATAGTACATGGTTTTCCATGCACTATGAAATACTACACATGAATGACTTTTCATTGTCAGTTAATTATGAAAGTGAACTCTTAATAACTGCACTAACGATGTGTACAATCCTCTGAGGCATTTTCCATTGGAAAAGCCTACATGTACCGATTAAAGATGAAAGAGCAAAGATTAAAACTAAATTTTTTGAATTTTGTAAATTTTCATGCATTTTCAAACGGTACACATATATAGAATAAACAAAAACAATTTGGGTTAGGATGTAGGTAAAATAATACTTAGTTAATTTATATACCTGACATTTAAAGGATTTTTTCTTTCTTTCTAGAAAACAATGCCAGACTGATGATTATGTAATAAAGCTAAACATTTTTTTAGAGAAACACAAATATATGTAAATTTATCAATAAGAAGTAAGCATTTAATGTTGAATGGTCTGAATTTAAAAAAAAGATATAAAGAGAGTTTTATGTTTATAATAAAAATTCAAAAAGGGGATTGATTTAACATTGTTTTGCTTGTTAAAATAAAAAAAAATCTGAAGACATATTAGAGTATTAAATTGTACCTTAAGCAGAAGAAAATCAATTTATCCATTCGGTCCTCACAAACTATGTCCGAGCTTTTTCATTCCATCTATTGAAATGATGTTTACCTATGTTTTACATTTTAGTTCATTATAAAAAGTGAACTCTTATTTAGGTTTGTATATTACAATGGACAAGGATAATTTTGTAAGGTCACTTGAAATATGTGAATATGTTCTAAATTGATCAAACAATACTTGGTCATGTTTTATGAAGATGTAAGCCCTCGGCCTCGCCTTGGGCTTAAATCTTCATAAAACATGACCAAGTATTGTCTAACCTATGAAAAAACAGTGCATTAATGGTGTTACACGGACACTTTTTAGATAATACACGGATACGTCATAAAGTTGAAGAAAATATACAGACCCTTACCGGTGATGGATTAACACGAAGGTGGTCTACTCGTGATGGTGTCAATTAAATTTACGGAGTGTAATTTTAAATCTTTCCTCCTCATTATAGTTATCAAATGTACCAGGCCGGTTGACTGCTTACATGGTTTGTTATACCAACACAAGTGCTTAAGTTTTATGACGGTGTCTTGTTCTTTAAATAAAAATAAAAAATAGACAGTTGTGTGGTATCGTATGTTAATTTTTCATCTATTTCATATGTGATAGGGTAACAGACTTAAACCGATGGAAACACATATAGCAATGATTTCTCGAAAGTCAAAGCCGTCAATAAAATGATTTTCTAGTTTCAAGTTCCCAGTTGAATTATTTTTAAATGATAAAATGAAGAGCACATTCACAAAAACCGTCAACGTCTAGGAAAAGTCTTGTGCATAAAATTGCACATATGATCGTATTATATGTTTTAATTAAGTCTTTCAATTTTTCTGTGGAAAGACTTATTGTATTTGTTCTGATTATTATTATTTCTTTTCCGCCACATTCTGAAATTTTTGTTTCGCAATATGTCGCTTATTTTGTATATTGTATCGTATAGTTTATACGCTTTTAAATTTCACCCAGCTAAGACGAATAATTTTGTAAGAGTTATCTCCATATTCAGTGTTTATTAAATGTGTGCATCTCCTTCGTAACTAAAAAAAGATATCGACAAATCTCTTTGTCTAACTTGTTCGTTACATCCTCAGGAATATTTGACTAATTTGGATTGAAGTGATTAGATGAAATGTTATAGGAGTTATCTACCTTTACAAAATAAATTTGTCTGTATGTTTTTTTTTTAACTCAAAAACCGTTAACCGTATAACCCTGGAATGATTTTATTTGAAGCCCCTGAGTCCTAACTTAGAAAATTAGGTCAAGGTCAAAGGTCAAGGTCAAGTTCTCAATGTTGACTTTTCCTTGTTTCGGCATTTTCTCCAACACCTTTAAAGATATTTATAAAAGAACAAGTGCAAAATGTTTACTTAATTGTAATGTAGATATGTAACATTTTGTCTGAAACAATCTAATGGCATCTTATAGGAGTTAGTGCCCCTGAAATGTGTAATTATTCGTCTCTTTGACACATTCCCCATTTCTATTCTCAATTGTAATTATCAGTTGTATTGATTATAACTTCAACTTTGTTCATTATATAGCCATATGACCTTTACCAAAATGTTAGATGGCATATGACCTTGAAAAATACCAACCAGAAGTGACCTTGGGAAAACCGGAAAAAGCCATGTTTACACATTTTTCATGAATAAGTACTCGGAATCCATATATTTTGTAATCTAAATACATTTACTTATCACTGTAGACTAAAAGTGACTTTTGATAAACCGGAAGTGGCCAATTATCTTCTTGTTAAAAGGTGAAGGTATATAGAAACTTTATATTTTTGAAATCACTTTTAAAGAATACTACAGATACAGTTAAGTCGGCCTCATATCTTGACTTACATCTAGAAATTGACAATGAGTGTCGGTTGAAAACAAAACGTTACGACAAAAGAGATGATTTCAGCTTTCCAATTGTTAACTTTCCATTTCTAAGTAGCAACATTCCAGCAGCACCTGCACACGGGGTATATATCTCCCAAATGATACGATATTCCCGTGCTTGCATTACCTATCATGAGTTTCTTGATAGAGGGTTGCTGCTCACAAGGAAGCTATTAAACCAAGAGTTCCAAATGGTGAAGTTGAAATCATCCCTTCGTAAATTTTACGGACGCCATCACGAGTTGGTTGACCGTTATGGAATAACCGTTTCAAATGATATCGGATATGTTCCTTACGTCGTAACTACAATCCCCTTCCCTTTCATGAATGTGACGTACCGAATTAGACTTTTTACCGGATTTGATATCACATAAGCAACACGACGGGTGCCACATGTGGAGCAGGATCTGCTTACCCTTCAGTATGAAGAAACTATCTTCTTTGATGTGGAAAGACTTTCAATTGTTCTCGGAACAATTGGTTTTTAATTTTTTTTATCTCTCAAAATTGAAAATGTTTGAATAAAAAAAAACACAAACCTTTTTCAACTTAGTAAATGAAACAACAGTTATATTGAAATTCGTTTATGCTGATATGAGACTCATTCATTGTATAAAAGAATTTGAAAGAAAAACCAGATTTCACCTTACTTTTTAAATATTTGTCGATACTCAAATATACCATAGATTTTGACAAGATAGTATTGCTTTTCTTTCGGCAGGAAGCCTATCTACAACGAATCTGATATTTGTTTATAAAATAAGATTAATTTCTAAAGGTAAACGATAACAAAAATTAACTCACACAACAAGCCTAAAAAAAAGAATGGCAGTTTTTTCCGATTATTATATAAGTACTAAAATCTTTTATATGAGAACAAAATACAGGCTTCTCCTTTGCCTTATCAGAATTGGTTCATAAACATAATTATGAGACTTTGCAACATTTGATTAATATTGACAACACGATAACAATGTTTTGATTACTTTTTGACGAAGTGATGACATTGTAATCATTTTTGTCCTAGATGACAATGCGATTACGTTTTGAGTTTATATGATATGAATATTATGTCTTTATATTTCACCTAGGTAATACTTTTTTTCATGATAGATTCAATTTATAACATTCAATAATAGTCATAATCCAAATTCATTTTATAATCTTATACATTTCACGCTTGATAATGATGATTTGTTGACCTTTTTTTGTCTAGATTATTACAGAGGGCAACACGATTTTAGTGACCAGTTTTACAAGTTTTCTATGGATGGAAAAAGGGTGTATACATTTACAGACAAAAGCATAGTTGTGATAGATCTGGAAACTGGAAACAGTCAACAACACAATGTGCCCCATAACGATAATATCAGATGCTGTGTTTCAAATGACATGACAACATTCTTAACTATTTCTGGTGATACTTTATTTAGAATATGGAATGTCTCCAAGGCAACATTTTCAGAAGAGAATCAATTAGAAATTGGTGAATCAACTGAGTAAGTTTTGTTGAATAATGAAGTAGTTTGGAAAAGGAGCTTTAGGGTTATGGCCGTGTCTGACTATCCATTTTCCGGTAAAAGTGTTTTCGTTTATGAAAGGTTCTCATTTCATATCAAAACTAATACATAAAAACAGAAAGATGTTGTATAAATGGCAATGAGACAACTCTCCATCCAAACGGCCTTCAACGTGAAGCCTTGGCTAACAAAGTGAGCTATAAATGGTCCAAAATTACTTAGTGTAAAAAAATTCCAAGAAATATCACCATCTTACTTTTTTCAGCAAACTACTGAATGGTATTCCTTTATATTTGGTCAGCAGTTGAAAAATGACTAGTTGTAACATGTTGGCATTTTCAAACCAGTCAGACACCGCCTTTCTGTTTACTGATTCTATGACTATGTTTGAAAAGCAGAAGTTGTACTTTTATATGTATGCACTTTTTGGAAATAATTCCTGTTTGCCGATATTTGGAATAATCAGTAGTAGAGGTATCCAATTATCACGAACTTTGTTTAAATTGTTTTGACAATAATTTGTCTATTTTTTAATGACAATCTCTATTTATATAAATATTTTGGCTGATAAGTCGTATAAGATTTAACATCCCTTTCAGGAAACCACTTTTCAGACCTCAGAGATAGACTTTTTGATTTTTCAAATAATTATCTCCCATTTGTCGTGAGAGTTAAAGTCTGGGCAATTTCTTTTTTTTTATTGTCAGTGTTCAGTTTGATGTTATCTTATGGATGCTCTAGCTCTATAAAACATATATTTAAACAAATCTACAAGATACTTTTTTCAAATAATACTAGCTAAAGCTAGATTTATGCAAAACATTACATAAATATTCGGTATAGAAGTATAGTTAATAATTTTGTCATTCACAATAGACTAACTGGTTTGTTTTAGTATTCACCCAGGGTTTAACATTCAATGTGTTTTCTAAAGTGTCTACCAGAATGTGTTTGGTAAACAATATCATTATCAATGTACATGATGTTAATATGGGCAACAGTAGTATACCGCTGTTCAAGAAATAATTCGATTGTGAGAAAACTAATTCAGGTAGAAAACTTAGTAACCACTGCAAACACAATTCTTTCAATTCTAAAATGTAGGAGTTATGATATAGACAATAAAAATGATAATAATGAAATATTTTCTCTTTGAAAGGTTCTTTACGTTATTACCAAATGAAAGATATGCTCTTCACATGGCATCATTTAGAAAGAAAATAATGGTTGTTGATACAGTCGAGAAAAAAATTGTGTCCCAGGCAAAAACAGAGGTAAATTTTTTTTAATATGTTATATTTTTCTTCTTTTTCACTAGGATGTCTCTTTTGAGAAAAATTGGAATAAATGTTGCTGTTTTCAGATATGGTTTGTGTCAAATATCGAAGAAAAATAAAACATGCTCAAGTTTACTGCAAACTTGATTGAATGGGAACATACAAAATTTAAAACAAAGAAGATGTGGTATGATTGCCAATGAGACAACTATCCACAAAAGACCAAAATGACACAGACATTAACAACTATAGGTTACCGTACGGTCTTCAACAATGAGCAAAGCCCATACCGCATAGTGAGCTATAAAAGGCCCCGATAAGACAATGTAAAACAATTCAAACGAGAAAACTAAAAATTGACAGTTTTGCTTCACATTTTAAGTTCATAGTTTTTATCACTATTAGGATTGTAGAGGGTCATTATAATTTCAGTCTGTCCATCTGTTCGTCCAGCTGTCCAAGATGAGGTTAAAGTTTTAGGTGAAGGGAGGTTACGCTGAAGTTGTTTTCACATCAATTTGTAACTGGGTTTTGAATTAGAATCTTCCTTGGACATTGAAATATAATAATGTCAAAATAGTACATTCTTAGTTTAAAATGTTTATTCAAGGTAGTATATGGTAAAGTTGAAAATAGTCACATCAACTTGAAACTTAGTACACATGTCAATTATTTTGTTATATTTCTTAATGTATATTTCTAAATGAAATGTTTAAATAAGGATTTTAACCCAAAATGCATGTTTCACTTAACATGAATAATCATAGTCTCAGTAAAGCATTTTGTCTTGTGGACACATATTCTCTTTATATATATGTACAAATGTTTTATGCCCACCTACGATAGTAGAGGGGCATTATGTTTTCTGGTCTGTGCCTCCGTTCGTCCGTTCGTCCGTTTGTGCGTTCGTTCGTTCGTTCGTCCCGCTTCAGGTTGAAGTTTTTGATGAAGCTGAATCTAATCAACTTGAAACTTAGTACACTGGTTGCTTATGATATGATCTTTCTAATTTTAAAGCCAAATTAGACTTTTGACCCCAATTTCACGGTCCACTGAACAAAGAAATGAAAGTGCGAGTTTCAGGTTAAAGTTTTTGGTCAAGGTAGTTTTTGATGAAGCTGAAGTCCAATCAACTTGAAACTTAGTACACGTGTTGCTTATGATATGATCTTTCTAATTTTATAGCCAAATTAGACTTTTGACCCCAATTTCATGGTCCACTAAACATAGAAATGAAAGTGTGAGTTTCAGGTTAAAGTTTTTGGTCAAGGTAGTTTTTGATGAAGCTGAAGTCCAATCAACTTGAAACTTAGTACACTTGTTGCTTATGATATGTTCTTTCTAATTTTATAGCCAAATTAGACTTTTGACCCCAATTTCACGGTCCACTGAACATAGAAATGAAAGTGCGAGTTTCAGGTTAAAGTTTTTGGTCAAGGTAGTTTTTGATGAAGCTGAAGTCCAATCAACTTGAAACTTCGTACACTTGTTGCTTATAATATGATCTTTCTAATTTTAATGCCAAATTAGACTTTTCACCCCAGTTTCATGGTCTACTGAACATAGAAAATGAAAGTGAGAGTTTCGGGTTAAAGTTTTTGGTCAAGGTAGTTTTTGATGAAGTTGAAGACCAAACAACTTGAAACTTAGTACACATGTTCCATATGGTATGATCATATTTCTGAATTTATTGGACACGGAAAATGATAGTGCGAGTGGGGCATCCGTGTACTTAGGACACATTCTTGTTTTGTTTTAAACCATGTTATGTGCTTTTTGGCTTAACTCTTGGCTTTATTAACAATCTGTTCTGATATAAATGAGCTCTTGCAAAGGCAAGGCCAATGTGTGCTGAGGCAGAGTTAACCCCCCCCCCCCCCACAATAAATGAAGTCAAAGAAGGACAGGTCATTTTAGGCAAACTGACCCATTAGTTTGTTGGTGGTGTGTTTTGCAAAGCTTGGACAAACAAAAGAAATCAGAATATCAGTGACCAGCTCTAAACAGATTTATTATAATCATATTTACAATAGTCAACCAAATGTCATGGTTAATGCTGCTTGTATTTGCTTTGTTCACTATCTATTGTAAGAAGTTGAATGGTGAGATATGTCATTATATACAGCTACTTTTGCATAGGTACTATTTTTGTACTATGGAGTACTGGAAATTTACTTTTATATCATGTTATATTTGTTATTCTCGTGGTGTTTTGTCTGATGCTTGGTCCGTTTCTGTGTGTGTTACGTTTCGGTGTTATGTCGTTGTTCTCCTCTTATATTTAATGCGTTTCCCTCGGTTTTAGTTTGTTACCCCGATTTTGTTTTTTGTCCCTGGATTTATGAGTTTCGAACAGCGGTATACTACTGTTGCCTTTATTTAGTACTATTTCTTTACTTTAAAATTATTGTAATATTAAGGTACTTATATTTAACAGTACTTGATTTGTACTAAATATTTTGGTACAGAAATAATACAATATTCCATGTTTGAAAATCATAATTTTAAGAGATTTGAAATAGAAAAACTTTCAAGATGCTGAAAATGTAACGGTAGTAATCAAAAATCTGTAGTATCTAAATTTCAAGTACTAATTAAGTACTGTAAAATACAGGTACCAAAATTTACAATAATTTTAAAGTAACTAAATAGTACTGAATATTAAAAGTAAATTTCCAGTACTACAGATGTTTAGTACAGAAATAGTATCTATGCAAAAGTAGCTGTGTAAGGTAGTCAAATCATGGCATAAAATAAAGTGTGAAAATCTTAAATCTCAATATTCGTCAGGATAAGAGAATTCATGACAAAATATGGAATTCATATTTGACCTTTCAGGCAAGTTTACAAAGAGCCATGTTCGTTAGTGAAAGTACGGCAGTAGTGTGCTTTACCAATGTCAATTCCAAAGAAGATAAACTACTAGACCTTCATTTGATAGATATAATTTCAATGACGGAGAATCCGGTACAAGACCAAATGTTCAAAGATTGCTACAAAATATTGAAAGTTAATTATGGAAAAGGTAATTAAAAAACTGTCCTTAGAGTTATAATGTAGACAAGAAATTATACTGTTATTTCTTATTACACCCCCGTTTCAAAGAAGGTGGAACACTGTTTGACCACTGTTTTCCCGCTACCAGTCTGTCATCCCAGAAACTGAAAATCAGGGCTTCTAAAATTTTGAAGTCAATCTTCATATATGACCATGCTATATCGATGACTTATATATTTCTGCACATAATATCCATATAGTAAGTAAAAAAGTAGCACACAAACACAAAATAGATACCTTAGGACTGAGAAACACGAACTTAAATAAACAAATGAGATGATCTCCTGTGCTTCGGAAGCGTAAACAGAACCTACCCTATTTTCGGCACCCGTCGTGTAGCTCATGGAAGTACAAAACCGGTAATAAGTCTTATTCGATAGGGTACATCTGGGAAAAGGGAGGGGATTGTAGATACGACATCAGGAACATGTCCGCTACATCATCTGTGAAACGTATTTCCCAAAACAGTCAACCTAATCGTGATGGCATCCGTAAAACTTACGAAGGAATGATTTCAACTTCAACACTTTCAACTTTTGGTTTTATAACTTCTTTGTGAGCAGCAACCCTCTATCAAGTAAGTTATGATAGGAAAAACAAGACCTGAAATATCGTACTCATTATTTATCTGACCATGCTACATGTAAAGCATTTAAAATTCAGCGTTAAACAACTTCTTGTTTTTAACAGAACACTTATGTTTTCTAACAAATAATAGCCATGTTGTAAATTTTTGTTACATTTTTATCAAGAACTACAAATCAGAGCTGTCAGAAATTTAAATTGAAGCTTAATATGACTAATCTCGGCCAGTGGGATACGTTTTAAGATTCCCCACTCAACAACTTTAATTGTGACCTTTCAGAGGGAGTATCATAATTAGCATGCACTACTACCTGTTTCACTTGTATCAGCAACTGGAAATTAGGGCTTCGTGAATGTAACAATCTTCAAATTGTTAGTTTTTCCATATGACACATTTTGCAGATCTGTACATTATCTGCTTCCTGACTGCCACTAGAGTCCGAATGATATAAAATGAATACGAATGTTTTCTGTACCAAGGGTTCCTACGGGTCCGTGGTTTCGGATCTGTTTTCAGTTTCCCCTGCATCTAACCCCGAGACCTAATCTATAAAGGACGCGTCTAAGCTTAATGTTTTGAATAAACGCATCCGATCTCACCAATGAGCAAAAATGTTAGGCCCGGTGTTTCTGCCGTGTTGTGGGGAAATCCCTGAGTCAGGTTTCATTAGTGGTCGACTCAATAAGTAGTATATTAACGTGTTATTTATGCTTTTGTGTTTTATTTCGTATGTTTTATTGAACCATACACCGGTCTTTGGATAAAATAGTAGTTATTGTTTTTGTTTTTGTTTTTGTTTTTGTTTTTTATTTTTGTTTTTTTATTTTGTTTTCCGAGCTCAGTATCATATTGTTTTGTGAAAAGTCGAGCGGACTATACCAGCTAATGCTTTGATAATAGTTCTTGTAAGATTTTATGTCTTTTATAAGCTATATTGAGCTGATGCATGATTAAATATGTTCACACATTCCAGTGTTTCATTATTATATTATTTAATTTCTGTATAGATGGGTTGAATTTTGTTAACATCACTAGTGGTTGCTTCCGTTTCGTTGGGCGTTGTATAAGCAAGTTTTTCCTTTCTATATTTTGTGTTTGATAATTTTTTGTTGTTGATTTCAGATATGTTATATCCTCGTTTGAGGAGACATATTTTAAAAGCTTCCAACTGTTTTTAAAGTTAAGTTGTGATGCTTGTGTTTCTGATGTCCCTCAATACTTCACCCTTGATAAATCCGTTGAAAACACTTTCAGGGTGTGAGCTGTATCTGTACAGATATTGAAAAGTTTCAGCTGGTTTGATATGGGTTTTAAGGACTAGTATGCCTTCGTTAAAGAATCTTTATCCTTTGTATATGACAGTGTCTAGTTGGATTCTTGTCCAGCAATTGAAAATTACATATTCTCAACAAAAATCGAATTTAGTAAAATGAAAATAAAAAACACACCAGAAATATATCTGCAGAGAAATTGTCGGCTATTCGGAATCTATAGAAAAATAACAACATTATAATACGTAAGGCAGACGCAGACAAAAACTCAACAATATGAATTCTTGACAAAGACAGCTATTTACGTGAAGGGTTAAGACCATTACATAATATACATTACGAAGAAATTGCTGAATCCAAAGTAAAGGAGGTAGCTGAAATGGCGTTCAGTATTATCAGAGACCTACATAATGATAATTATATTGACATAACATTTAGATATTTGAAAGAAAACATCAATACGACTAAAGGAGGAATATTCTATCTGTTGCCTAAAATACATAAACTATCTAAAATATACTATCAGAAATGGAGAGAAATGAAACAACTAGACGAGAAAATTTAATTCCGGGCAGACCAATTGTTATTACTGTTTGAAACGCCCCTTCATAATATTGGACACTATATCGATTATTTTCTTGTTCCACTTGTTAACAAACAATATACATATTTAAAAGATACGTTAAGTCTTATTAATTTGATTGAAAATATAAAACCCCAACGAGACTGCTACCTAGTAACATTCGATGCAAAAAAATGTACACTTGTTTTACATTTAATGAAATACTAGAAGCCACAAACGGGGCACTGACCCATATTGATACAAGCGAATATAAAATCAAAGTTCCACCAAAGGACAGTATACTACGCCTATTAAGGCTTATTCTAGAGAACAATGAATGTATTTTTAACAATAAACTTTAGCGTGAAACACTGGGGTGCCTTTGGGCGGATCAGAGTCTGCTGCGATAGCAGACCTTACAATGTTTGTTATTCTTGAAAACATTTTACAACGCTTTCAACACAGAAACAAAATGATAATGACTTCCAGATTTAGGGATGATGGCTGGATTATATTTCCGGACCTATAGAGGAAATACACGAGCTATTCACAATAGCTAAGATTGTGCACCCGCACTTGAAGTTCACCTACGAAACCGGGGTTTTTTCCTTTTTCATGGAAAAAACGCATCAACCATGCAATATAGGGTAGAGTAAATGTTAAATAAATAATAGTATTTTTTGTACATAAGTGACAGTTTCAGAATCTAATGCATTCTGGGCAATATTTCCACAAGCGTACACCAAAACGTTGTGATTGGTTCAAAATGTGATAAACAATAGAAATTCAACCAATGACGTAACGTTATTTTCATTTTGGTGTACGAACAATGAGATTACCCATAGTCCTCTGGATTCTGAAAAGGCGAATTGGTTCAATGCTTTTACTGGTGGATATTTTGTATCTTGGGGTATCCCCATCCTAGTAAACAATACTTATGTGTTGACATGTAATATCAATGATATATTTATTGTTATAAATGTACTACTTTTTGCTTTATTTAGGAGATAACTGTACTGTATTTTAAGCTCCGACGGCATCAATTGGGGATTTGATGGTCGCAAATAGTTTACTGGCGACGCGCTAGCTTATAATACAATATTGTTATCTCCATTCTAATGAAACTGTCAGAAAACAGCGTTAAAACATGTATTAAAAATCTGTCACATGCCGTCTGCGCTTGCGCGTAAGTCCCATAGCATCAATTGTCAATTGATGCCATGTAAATAAGTGACGTTATCCAATCAAAATGAACGTTACAAACGAGGTTGCATTAGAATTAAGAATTGAATGCTTCTTTTTGTAAATTTATTGGCGTGTAATTTCGTTGACGGATGTACATTTCGTATGAAGCGCGGAAGCGCTTCATACTAAAAATAAGCGCACGGTCAACGCTTTACAACCCTTTAAAACAATGAAATATTTCTGACCGCTATACATTTTTATATCTATTCAAAGAATTTATGGTACTAACTGGAAATCGAAAGAATGTGAAATTTTACAACACAGACACACTAAAGGCAACTTATACAATTGAGCTACCCGACTCTGATTTTAGTGATGCAGACTATAAAGTGAGTAGGTTTATATTAGTGATGTAGACTATAAAGTGAGTAGGTTTATATTAGTGATGCAGAATATAAAGGGAGTAGGTTTTATATTTGTGACGCACACTATAAAGTGAGTAAGTTTATATAAGTGATGCAGACTATAAAGTGAGTAAGTTTGTATTTACGATGCAGACTATAAAGTGAGTAAGTTTATATAAGTGATGCAGACTACACAGTGAGTATGTTTGTGAAGCAGACTATAGAGTGATTATGTTTATATTTATGATGCATACTATGTAGTGAGTACGTTTATATTGTGTTGCATACTATAAAGGGAGTAGGTTTTATATTTGTGACGCAGACTATAAAGTGAGTGTGTTTATATAAGTGTTGCAAACTATAAAGTGAGTATGTTTTCTATTTATGAGGCATACTATCAAGTGAGTATTTTTATAGTTTTAATATAATGCTAATTTTTGCCGACAACTGTGTAACATAATAACCCATGATAATTTGATAGTCAATTTTTGTAAAATTTGATAAAGTGATAGAATGCATGAGAAGCTGTTTCTGTAATTTTCATTTATACTAGAACACACCCGTGATATCGCGGGTCCGTGACTGAATTAAAGTATATAACTATGCGCAAGCATTATTTTAGTATTAGTATTGTCATCTGATAAAGTCATGCCGATTATAAGATACACAGTTTTCTCTGCTTTCAAATTTTTCTGTTTGAACCCGTCGAACTGTAACTTATTTTTTTGGTAATATTAATTATTTGGAAAACAAAAGGTCCTGGAATGGAGTATTTTTTAATCAACAGCATTGTCCTATATTAGTTATAAATAAAGTTGAATTCTTTGATTCGCTGTTTTACGTCATGCCCGCTAACAAATTGAAAACTGTACCTATATACGCCTTATTTTTAGTCCAGTATTCGTATTGTTATCTTAGAAAGTCTTATTAATTAAATTAGTACAATAGGTAACAATTCGACAATTTAGTAGTGTCAACCCTGTGATTATGACCCGTGTATATAGCATATCAATCCTGAATACACTGTTTGTTGGTGCGCCTGTCAGATGCGGAACGTACAGATAAGGTAATAGGTAACAGGTGAATATACTATTGGTATCGGTATCGGACTCGACCCGGAACCTCATAATTATTGGCAATATTAATTACGTGGAAAACAAAAGGGCCTGGAGTGGTGTAATTTTTAATCTACACCTTAGTACTATATTAGTTATATATAAAGTTGAATTCTTTGATTCGTCGTTTTTACGTGATGACGGCTGACAAATTGGACCTCGTAATTTTAGTATTATAGATTTTTTGTCTTGCCTGTGATGGAAATCTTAGGAAACAAGACATACTTGGTTTTAGTGTTTCCTGCACAAATATTTGTTAACATAGGCCACAGAAATATACCTACGTTCAATTGTCATAACTCGATTTAGAGAAAAACAAATCCAGTAACAAACTGAAACGGAGAGAAACACACCAACTACAAGATGTACAACAGAAATGCAAGGGAACATTAATAACAACAAGAGCAAACATCAACACACAGAGAAACGGACTGTTCGATAAAAAACTGCCATATTCCTGATTTTGTACAAGGCATTTTTAAAGAAAAATGCTGGGTTAAACCTTGTAGCAAGGCATACCAAAACTTCACAGCTTGCAATTAAAATCTACATAAACATCATATCTTTGTTTTAACAGGGTATTTACAAAAGAAAAAATTTTTTTTTTAGCTCCTATAGGTTGAAATTCTGTAAATATAGACAATGCAATTTCCCATAAGAACTCCCTTTGCGGCTAAATCTGTGCCACTTTTACTATGAAGTTTCGTGAAAAATCATACCCCATAACGGAAAGTTGATATGCACTACTATTTTATTCAAAGGTCAAAACATAGGGCTGTACGGCATATTTGCAACATTAATATGCCTAGAACTTCTTAGAGTTTAAACTTATTCTAAAATACTATACTATCCCTACCTCCACTATTGGACTTCCTATGAATTAAATTTAAGGCTCATCCCTGTTTTTTTATATATATTCACAAGTTGTGTCTCTATGATACGAAATACAGAGATCATATCTTGGAACCAGTACGTTAACAAATTAACATATCTATGAATATTATATATCTCCCCAAAAAAGTCGTGGCTTGTGAAACAGCTGTATTTACAAAGTGCTACCTATAGTTATGATATAGTTATAAGTACACTGTGTACTCTTAAATGCAACTTATACTTTAAATATTATTATCAAGTATGAGTGCTTAAGAAAATTTATATATTACAGTAAGATTATCAATGATATGTTCTATAAGATACTATAACTGAACATGTACAATAAGGCTTTAGTCAACCATTCTTTTTAAGTGGAAGGAGAAGGTATGATAATTCCACCTTTTTGGGCTCCTGAATGAAAAATTAAAAAGTGTCATATTATTATCATTGCATGCTTATGTTGGGGATTTCAAAGTTTTTTTTTCTATTTATACTACGTTGTTTCATAATCTCACTTAGAAAAATCGCATACCTAATCAAATTTACATCCTTCAGATGTTAATAAGACATAAGTCTATCCGTTAGGTGTGTGCTTTGTATTAAAGTTTGTATTACATTTCTAGCTCACCTTTCCTAACTATGACATCACTTGATGTCCGTCGTCGTCTGTCCGTCCGTCCGTTGTAAACTATTTCAAATCTTGTCTTCTCTAAAACCACTGAACCAATTTCAACCAAACCTTAGGTGAATGATATAAAGGGTATCTGGAATAAATTTTGTGTTTTCTTATCTGTTTTGTCAAACAAATAAACATGACCACTATGGCTAAAAATAAAACAGAAGTTAAAATGCATTTGTTGGATTATATCACTAAAACTAAAGCATTTACAGCAAATCTCACATGGTGTAAGTATTTATAAGTGATATCAATTACTTTTCAAGTCTCGAAAATTCGTTGGAAATACTAGATCATTGCATGCTTATGTTGGGGATTTCGAATCTGTTCAAAGTTTTTTTTCTATTTATACTACGTTGTGTCATAATCTCACTTAGAAAAATCACAAACCTAATCAAATTGACATTTAAAAAGTAAAAAATACATATGTTCAAACTCTTTTTGGATATATGTCAGTAGCGACAAACAAAAGAATTATACAAATTGAACCTTCTTTGATATGCCAACTTAACTGAGATTATACTAGGCAACATTTTCGTTCGCTATGGATATTTTCATATCGCTATGGTATCGAAAATCCAATGGGCACGAAATGTGCACAACTTATTGCAGATCTATTTCTGTATTTTTAGAAACCCAATCCATATCTAAAATAAAAAAAGACCTATCGAAATAACATCTGAAACAACAATTTAATAACACGTTTAGCTATTTGGATGATATTTTCGCTTTCTTCTTTTTCTTTGGAACAGGAACATCTTTAATAATATTAGAGAATTAGTATAATTATGAGCTAGGTAGATAAACTCATCATAGATACCAGGATTAAATTTTGTATTTACGCCAGACGCACGTCTTGTCTACAAAAAATTCACTAATGACGCTGGAAGCCAAAAAAGTCAAAAAGGCCACATAAAGTACGAAGTTGATGACCAAAATTCCTAAAAGTTTTGCCAAATACAGCTAAGTTTTCTATTCCTAACTATTTCACAAATTTAAAATGTTTGTAAACAGTTAATTTATAAAAATGACCATATCAATGATAATTCATGTCATCACAGAAGTGTTGACTACTGGGCTGGTGATACCCTCGGGGAATTAAAACAGCAGTGGCATCGACCCAGTGGTTGTAAATAAACTCATCATTGATACCAGGATAACATTTTGTATTTACGCCAGACGCACGTTTCGTCTACAAAATGCTCCTCAATGACGCTCGGATCCAATAAAGTTAAAAATGGCCAAATAAAGTACGAAATTGAAGAGCCTTAGTTTTTCAAAAATTCAAATAGTTTGTAAACAGTTAATTTATAAAAAGAGTAGGTGTGTGTTTCCGTGTTTTTTTTTATAGGTGTCAGACCACCAATTATAAATCCCTATCTGTTCAACCAAGATATGTGACTTTTTTCCCCAAAAAAGATTGAAATGTGGCTTATATCATTTCAAATGATCAGTTAAGACAGTTTTGATGTTCACACATGGAGCTACTTATGCAGTACCGTTAGAGATACCTGTTCAGTAGCGATAAGGCTACCTATCCAGTTCAATAGAAAGAGCACCACGTGGCAGTTAAGTGTTTAAAACTTATTTCATAAGAATAATAAGTTATTTTATGTGTCGGTATAAAGATTAAACATAAAGATATATTTTGATCCTTATCTTTTCCTTCGGAAATTACAAGTTTCAGCATAAAATTTGTAATAAACATATGGTCGTTTGAACAAAAATTACATCTAAAAGATGTTCTGCCTCATTTTCACAAACGATATGCGGATTAAGACTTATTACATAATTATAGAAGAATGGTAAATAACTAACAGTAATTAACTCTCCGATTTTTATAGGAATTTGATTAATAGAAGTCCGTAGTTTCGAAATTGAACGCTTAGCTACTTGTTTTCTCGCTTAGACGAACAGAGCTTCAGCCAGCTGTACAATTTTCTAGTATCTCCGTTCCCTCACTGTGAAATTTAAAAAAAAAAACAAAAAAAACACAACATCTCATAACATGCTATCGTTAAACTGTTTAACGAAGAACATATCAGTCGCTTTGAATGCATGGCCTTCGTTGAGTGCCTGCGATTCACTAGGTTGCAACGTTTTTTTTATGAATTTCAAGTAAACTTGGACTGATTATTCGTTAGTGTTTTTACCGGTAGTATTAAGTTTGTGATTTCACTTCTTGCTCGCCAAGAAAAATGGCCGCTTTTGCTAGAATTGAACATAAGGGTAAATGTAGATTTCGGTTTATCTCTTAAAAACTAAAGCAATTGTGAAGTAAATATTATCAAAAGGTCATGATATATCCGTTTTTGAGATTTTAGACAATTGACAATTGGACAATTCATTTCTTGGTAACTGCCCCTAAAATGTTAACCTTATGAAAAGGAAAAACTTTAAACAGCAAAAACGTCAACAAAATAGAAACTACGAATAAGTTGGTATGACTGAAATTGTCAATCTCCCATTATTGACAATGGACGATTTTTACAATTATTTGGTTGTTTTTAAACTATAACAAAAATTATGACACAAACAGAAAAACTTAAAATACATTTTTGATACACTAAATATAAAAAAAGAAGATGTGGTATGATTGCCAATGAGACAACTATCCACAAAAGACCAAAATGACACAGACATTAACAACTATAGGTCACCGTACGGCCTTCAACAATTAGCAAAGCCCATACAGCATAGTGAGCTATAAAAGGCCCCGATAAGACAACGTAAAACAGTTCAAACGAGAAAACTAACGGCCTTATTTATGTAAAAAAAAACCTAGTTTTAACATCACAGTGTCACCACAGGTAACCTTTCTGCACTAAATTTTAATTTTGTTAGCCTGTTCAATTAACTACACAATTTACTTAAACTTTTACTGGCAAGACAGTTTACTACATTTTACAAATGCAATTTTGGGTCCAAATGATGACTTTTATCATACCTCCTTCTTATGATAAAATATTTATATCGTTTACTTTAGATTTGAATTAATTCAATATTAGGTAGCTTTGTATCTCTCTTATTATCAAACACCTACAATTTTTCTTTATTTATACTTAAGTCAAATATTGATGGAACCATGGTAGCCATGTTAAGTCGTGTTCCTAAAGATTATCAGACGATGATTCTTCATGTTGTTGTGGTAGATGTTGAAGCCAGGACTGTTGTAAAGTTGTTGGTAGATGAATTAATTCTGAAGTTTGGATCAGACATTCATTGCGGGGTATCGCCAGAATTGGTGCCAAATAACAAAAGCTTCATAGTCTTTGGTGGTGTTAAAGATTCATCATGGACCTATTTTCTGTATGATTTGCAAGAAGGTATGTAGAGTCAGTCAGTTAAGAAAGAGCAGCCATAATGATATTCCATTGCTTTATATAAAGACGAGTCAGTCGATATGTCTGTTACAATAAGTCCCACTTTTTTTATCCACAACTTTTACTGTACCAATTATCATAATGAAAAAAGTAACTTACTCCAAACTAAACCATATAATGAAAATTTGCACCTGCTTTTATTCCGGTCAAAAACTATTTTCCAAAACATCGACTTTGCCATTGCTTTAAATTTTGAATTATTCGAAATGCTAGGGATTTTTTTTTATCCCAGGCATCAGATGACCTTAGCTTTATTTGAAATAACTTTTTGGGAATTTTTTGATTCTCGATGCTCTTCAATTTTCTACTTTATTTGGTCATTTTTTATAAGAGCGTCACTGTTGAGTCTTACATAGATGATACGCGCGTTTGGTGCAGAATAAATTACAAGCCTGTTACATGTGATAAGTATTTTGATCAGAGGACTAACTATGTAAGACTCAATCTATAGGCCAATGGTCGCAACCGTTATTTCTGAATGATGACATGCTAATTGGTAGGAAATCGGTCCTAAACAAAAATTGGCTACGGATTTGTTTTTGTATATGACATTATTAAAGACACTGGAGAAATTTATAATTTTCAGTACTTTATCAGAAATAGCATTATCGAAACAACTTTCCTAGAATTTAATGGACAAATACATACACTTCCAAAATAATGGTTAAATATTTTCCACTCAAGAGTCAATTTTAAACTGAATTCTGTCTGTAACAAAATTGTAATTGCAATAAAAAATATTGACAAAGTTTCTAAACATTTTAATAAATTCTTTGAAAACAAAATAAGGGAAACCCTAATTCTTATGCACAAAAAGGGAAAACAGAACTGGAATAGAATATCCAGGCTGAAGAGTGAAGCTCCTATTTTAGTGTGCCATTTCTAATAACTGAAGAATCAACCCTTAGAGCATTTCAGTATGAATTCGTCCATAGAATTCTAAGAGTTAATATTTCATTAATGATATGTAATTTTCAGTGAAACAGAATTATGTACATTCTGCACAGAAACAAAAGTGACATACGTCCATCTGTTTTTAATGTAGATGTGTGCGAGCTTTTTGGCTTATTCTCTTGTAATATAACGTTTAAATTAAATTATCAAGTACAATACTGGGAGTTAACTTTCATGCTTTGGAGATGATCTAATATGTGTATACTGATAAAGCGGCCTCGACGGCTGCGTGGTCTAACAAACTTCTACTGTAATCGTCAGCCAGTCAACACTGAGGTTGTGAGTTCGAACCCCGCTCATGTGAGTGCACTTGACTCCAATCGTAATTGAATATGAATTTCCGTTTCCCTATCGAAGGGCGGTGGTGTTCCCCGGGTACTACGACTTTGTCCACCAATAAAAAGTGGCCGCCATAAAATAGCCCTTCAGCGGCGATTAAAATTGGCGTTAGAACACCAACAATCATTCAATCATTGCATATTGATACTTTAAAAATATAATTCCTTATGTAGAATAAAATTTAAAATCCCATCTTTCAAGATATTATCATAGAACTTACATGGCCTGTCTGAGTTTGTGCTTGATCAATAAGCCAACTAAAATAAAAGTAAAAATGGCATTTATCAAACATCATATTGGAAATGGCTTGAAGATGTATACATAGTTGTTCTTGAAATTTTACAGAGATACAATTTTTTGTTATTATGTTTAGTTCACATATATACACTACAAAAGCCAAAAAGTCCGAAAAGACAAGTTTTTGTCTGAATTTGCATGAATTTTTACTCGACATTCTTAATTTGTCTGAATGATTTTTATAAATTCTTGACATAGTATGAATTGTCTAATGAGATTCTTGATTTTTCCTGACAAGTGTCTTGACAGTATAAACATTGTCTTAAAATTTCTCCACACTTCCTGTATCATCTGATAAGAGTCTGGATTAGTCTCGACCAATTCTTGACTGTCTTAAATTTGTCTCGATCTGTCTTGACATATTCTTGACATTCGTAATAAATTCTGCATATGTCTCGACACATTCTTGACAGTCTTAATTATGTCTTGACGCTATCTCAACAGTATAAACATTTCGCCTGAAATGTGTGCAGACTTGTTCTGCACTGTTTATGACATTCTAATATTGCTATGTTATATACTCATTTTCATTATGGCTAAACTAAACTTTGAAGATTCAAGGATTAATTTGGTACAGTAAGATACCCTTTTGGTGCAAACACGTTGGAATACCTTGAATAATCCCCCCTGTAGTTTAATTTTAACGGATCAACTGATAAGTTGTATGGCTGATTACAGGTAAATCAGTATTTACTATTTGACAGTTGCGTATACTCTTGGGTGTGGAATACCTTAATTTTATGGGAAACATCCTGTCAATGTGTAATACTTAATATATATTCCAACAGATGACATTACACAAATTTTTCTTCTGTTAAATGAATAATTTGTATAAAATCATAACTTGCTATATATATAAAACACATTTTTGTACAATAATTATTTACCATATCAACATTGAATATTATGAATGTAGATTGAAATATGTCTACAGTATGATTGGTTTTAATCATTTAATTTATAAAATTTAGGAATCAAAATTTGTATTTTTTTAAAAACCCACATTTAAATTATTTTCTATCAATACAATCACATTTAAATTATCTTATTCATAGATTTCATAGCCATATTGGCATTTGTAAAAATAATTAGATAACACATTTTTTAATTATTTAACATGTAGTTTAGTTAAGCCATAATGAAACTGAGTATATAACATAGCAATAGAATGTCATAAACAGTGCAGAATAAGTCTGTACACATGTCAGGTGAAATTTATACTGTTGAGATAGTGCCAAGATATATTTAAGACTGTCAAGAATGTGTCGAGACATATCCAGACATTATTTAGAATGTCAAGAATATTTCAAGACATATCGAGACATCATTAAAAATGTTAAGAATATGTCAAGACAGATCGAGACAGATTTAAGACAGTCAACAATTGGTCGAGACTTATCCAGACTCTTATCAGATGATACAGGAAATGTTGAAAATTTTTAAGACAAAGTTCATACTGTCAAGACACTTGTCACGAAAAATCAAGAACCTTATTAGACAATCATGCTATGTCAAGAATTTGAAAAAAATATTCAGACAAATTAAAAATGTCGAGTAAAAATTCATGCAAATTCAGACAAAAACTGGTCTTTTCAGACTTTTTGACTTGTGTAGTAATATCTATGAACACTTTTATGAAATAAATTTACAATATTATGTGTAGATGAGTCTTGAGAAAGATATAAAAATAAAAATAAATATTACAAAACAAAACCCGACGAAGTCGTTATCCGGCTATCATTTGATAGTTTAAAGAAAGTTTGCAATTTTTCTTGACTTTTTAATTTAGTAATTTTTACAGACGTGTAGTTAGCAGCCTATTTCTTATTCGATATTCACTATCTCACTAGCCACTAACGTTTTAGGATTCAGAATGTATAATCTGACACAGATAAATATGCATTTTTAACATTTATCTTAAAATGATTACTTATAGTAGGTAAAAGAACCAATGAATTTATGACAAACGAGATGTCTGAGTAGTAATATCCTAGCGTCACAAGCCTATAGGGTATTTTTGTCAAAATTGATACGTTTATCTACAGTTAGTTCTAAGAACGTTGATTTTTTTTGAGCAAGGAAAACTGCTTTCTCAAAAGTTGCTTGGACAAAGCTATGAAGCATTCAGATTAAAGTTAGCACTCAAGAAATTGTATGGTCGCCATCATGAGCTGAAATTCAACACATACAACAAAATACTACCCGCAACCCCTGAAATGTCCGTAAGAGTTTACTTAATATACGATATTTATAGTTAACACTAAGCCATGCAGGCTATATATATATAGTTGTTATTTAAATATTTCCCTATAAGTTTAAATCTTCAGTATGTACAGTGGGTTCAAAGTTTCACTTTGCTATCAACAATCCACGAAAATCAAGAAAAAAATGAACCACAATGTTTGCTGTAACTTGCTGTTTCTGTTAATCTTCAAAAAAATTGCTCACAGTTTCATGTAGGTGATAGGAATAGAACTAAAAGTGCAAACTTCATATTCAAAACATTATGCAATTTCTATAAATGTTCGTTAAAAGTGTGAACATCGATATCTTTATCTCTTATCATAGTGGGAGATATTATGGACATAATTGTGCAAATCGTGATACAAGCATGAAATTTGGTATATGGGTGGACAAAATGATAATTAAAAAAAATCAGCTGCTGGCCATAAAAAATCTCATTTTTTCAAGATGGCCACCACTCATTTTGCAAATGACGTCATATCCAATTGGTTACATTTCGTAAATCATTTGAAACCTGTGTAAAAGGTATAATCCAATGTCAGTTTTGATAAAACTTAAAATACAGTTCCTAAAGTACGAAAAAACAATACCTACATGAAGAAAAAGAGTGACTTTCGGTCCCAAAATGGCGGCAAAATGTTGAAAATGTCAATTTTATCATTTCAATCAACTTAACAAGACATATTACTGATTGAAGTTCAAATGCATATATTATTTGTTTAGAAAAACAGGTTGCTTATCTTATAATTATCTGAACGGTAGCATTTACAGTTACCAACACAGCTGAATTTCTGGCATCCGCATTTTAAAAAATCATTTACAATCATGACATGAGGATCAGCGGCCAGCAAAGAAGTCCACTTTGGTTTCCAATTATCATTGTTTTTTTTTTATTTAACCCAACTCCTGCGGTCATGACTTGGTACATGAAACTGTCGAATGCATAAATCCAGAGGAGCCCAACCATGTCCACCTTGATATATGCTTCTCCATTGATGTGCTCCACAAGTGAAAAATCGTTTGCAAGGAAGCAGCGGCCTTATGATGCTATTCCGCCTACCACAGGTAATCGTAATGATTTTGTGGTAGGCGGAATAGCAAAATGAGGCCGCTGCTTCCTTGCAAACGATTTTAATCGTGCCTCCTTAACAGCAAACGGTGATGTGTCCGTACATAATTCAAACAAATACTTTTATAATGTTAATGTCTGTGTCATCATACAAAATCGGGCAAAAATGTCCGTTACATCTGAGAATACTTCCAATGTCTGTCAAGCTGACCTTTTCACTTTTCGATGAAATGGCCGACTCAGTGTCACACTCACTAAATACATGTAAGAAAGGCAAAGCTGCTACACGAGGACCAAATAACAAACGCATTTGATATGACATGTTCAGGAAGCAGTCGAAAGTATTTATTCCTTCAACAACCTATCCACCATTTGTCCACACCAAATCTGGCGAGCACTGTAATTCCTAATACTACGACATCTATGTCAGTACTACTTAAAATTACTTTTTACAACCATTTTCAGCAGCATGCTTATTATGGACAACCTTTCGTGTATCTGCTTTTTCGCGGTTACAAGGGGATAGCTGGGAAGTATCCGTATTGAAATTGCAAAGTACATTTTCACTTTGAGTAGCATAAGCATTCTCTAAAGAAGCAATCCTGTCGGCAAGAAACTTGAACAATTCCGTTTTGTTATCATCTTAGCCCAGAACCAACAACTTTCCGTCTAGCACCAGTACTTAGCCTTTTGTTTTCGACCAAGCCTTGAAATTATTAATTTAATAAACAACAAATCGATGTCTACTCTTGAATACTTATCGAAGGAAGATTTATTTTAGGCAGTATGATAGCATTTACATAATCTTCAAATATGTTTGCCCCAAGTGATGACAATTGATTAACCATTGCTGCCCCACCAACGATATATGTGTCAGAATTTGAATCAGTTGATGGCAAATCGCAGAATGTTTCCAAGTATACCAATTTTCTGCGATTTAATACCACATTCTGACACATAGACGAAGTAGCAGTTTGGTTTAAATGGCTTAAGAAGAAATAAAAAATCTAAAAAATAGATCGCAATTAGTGTTCAGGTTCCCTATTTTTGTTTTTGAAAAAGAAGCTTCCAGTTTCATTTTACGGCTCTTATATGGAAATGTTCTTTTTCATCTGGTTAAAAAAAGAAGATTCTCTTTCGTTTCCATTTGTTTCAAAAGATCGTGCTGTTTGGACCCAATATTTTGGAGTTTATATACATATCTTACCTACTTCTAAATCAACAATTTCCTTTAAAGAGTAAATTTTGTACAAATCTGACGACTCTTTTAGAAATGGATTATCAAACTTGTTCATCACTTTAGAAAGCCTTTAAAGTTTTTCGAAGAAATCCTTTTGTGTTTTCGTAGAGTCTTCATGACGTCGTTCTTCTGTTGTAGAATGACTCAAACCACTAAATCTTTAAAATTCATCTACCAGTCTACCTACGTCTGGTCCAGCTACCATCTATCGTCTGAAGGGATCTTCGATTAAACGCATGGTACCAACATCGCCGTTCACGACTTATTGTTCTGTGTTTGTGTCTGATTGATTGTAATATAAGAAATCAACTTGCTGGTCTTACGTACAGTAAAAATTGCCATTTGCAAATTTCATTGCCATGTGTGGGTGATGTTGTTGAAGGAAAGCCATATCTTGGAGATGGATTGGTAACCATCGAGCATGATTTACACGATCAAGACCAACATTGGTATCATGCTTGATATGGACTGTTTGTAAATAACGAAATCTGACTCGTGAAATGAGCGTACTACCGAAAGAACATGAAGTTCTTTATTCATTATTGAACGCCAGAAATTAAAATGAGATCAATATAACTCTCTTTCCTTACACCCGTTGATCACAGTCATACTTGAACATCACAGAATCATAACTATATGTTATGTGTTAACGCTTTTATAACGGCTTGCATTATCAATTCAAGCAAACCACATATACAGTTATCTGATGCGCCTGTCTATTCATAATTACATTTGAACATACATGAAAAGCATCTGCTATTCTAGGGGTTGCAATATCGGCTTCAGTGGAACACATGTCTATCCACTATCACGCAATATAGCAATCAGAATTTTAATATAGTCACAAAAGGCACCAGGATTATAATTTGATACGCCAGACGCGCGTTTCGTCTACATAAGACTAATCAGTGACGCACATATCAAAACAGCTATAAAAGTTAAACAAGCACAAAGTTAAAGAGCATTGAGGAACCAAGTTCCTAAAACTTGTGCCAAATACGGCTAAGGTAATATATTCCTGGGATAAGAAAATCCTTAATTTTTGGAAAAATTCAAAGTTTTGTAAACAGGAAATTTATTCAAATGACCATATAATTGATGTTCATGTCAACACTGAAGTGCTGACTAATGAGCTGGTGATACCCTCGGGGACGAAACGTCTACCAGCAGTGGCATCGACCCAGTGGTGTGAAATAGTCACCAAAGGCACCAGAATTATAATTTTCACGCCAAACAAGCCATTTTAATGTCCAATCCACCAAACATGACGATAAACGTATGTTCTTCGTACATATCTGGCCATTCCAATTGTTTGCCCGATATTTAGAAAGTTAACCACCTTTTTTATTTTATCCATCGAATGCTTAATCATTGCAACTGAAAGGGCGTGTTTTCAAACAGTGGCATCAAAAGCAACACTTTATACTCGAACAGAACCTAGATGCTTAGAGGAATGAATGACAATCAAGATATGTTTAAAAAATTCAAATCCTCATCTGTTTGAAGAACTACGATTTCCACCATTGGGCCCTTGCAGTGCGTGTAATTTGTTCTTTATTAATAAATAGTTTACGCATGGGCGAAATGTAAAACGCATGTGAATCATTACCTTAAAAAATGTCATCAAACAAATTCATAACATCATTAAAAATTCAAAAGCGCTAAGCATGTAATAAATAATTCAAATGTTTGTGTGTGAATTTTGTAACATTTTCACGCATGCGCAAACCAAGAACATGTTAAATATTTATTCCTAGTATAAACGTCACATGATAAGAAGGTATCCACCAAACCTGGTAATATTTTTTACTCAGCCATTTTAGAAAAGGTAGTGGCCATCTTGAAAAAATGAAATTTTCTTATGGCCAGCAGTTTTTTCTTAAAAAGTATATAATAATGATGCTTCGTGCTAATTTTCATGCTTGTATCATCATTTGCACAATTCCCTTGATTTTGCTTGCTAATATCTTCCACTATATGTCTTGTTAAGTTGATTGAAATGATAAAATTGACATTTTCAACATTTTGTCGCCATTTTGGGACCGAAAGTCACTCTTTTTTTTCATGTAGGTATTGTTTTTTCGTACTTTGGGAACTGTATTTTAAGTTTTATCAAAACTGACATTGGATTATACCTTTTACACAGGTTTCAAATGATTTACGAAATGTAACCAATTGGATATGACGTCATTTGCAAAATGAGTGGTGGCCATCTTGAAAAAATGAGATTTTTTTTATGGCCAGCAGCTGAATTTTTTTAATTATCATTTTGTCCACCCATATACCAAATTTCATGCTTGTATCACGATTTGCACAATTATGTCCATAATATCTCCCACTATCAGCAGGACTTCTGTCAACAAACGGCAACAAGCATACCAGAGTTTTAGTACTTAAAACAAAACACATCAATCGTCAAATTTGGTGCAACCTACAAAACCATTTTTAATAAAGTCAACCGAATTACAAAGTCTCAACATAGCTACAGCAACATTTCGATAACAACAAAAGTAAACACCGAAGGTTTGCTGTTAAACCAACATCAAACACTACATGATTATGATCACCCCATATCACCGAGTAATAAACATAACGTATAAAGAGGGATACAACAACCCTCAATATCAATGATTTTATGCAAATTGTCAGTCGTGTATTCATTTAACAACGTTAGCTGCACAAATAATATTATGATGTTACAACAACTAAATGGACGGCACAAAAAGGTGACCCTCCGTTTAACTGAAGGTGCAAGAAATAAACTTGTGCCAGAGAGTCACGATATTCATGATAATAGGCAAAAATGAAAAAAAATCGTAAAATTTGTCATTTATGGGCAATAACTCCTATAAGAGTTTGTCTAACGGTTTTAACGTATATATGGACAATAGGTAGAGCTCATTATTTTGAACACAGATTTTCCTTTCAGATTTTCTCTATTTATAACAGTTAAAAATAATAGACAAAACTTACTTTTTGCCCGTATGTTCTATTCTAGCCATGTCAGCCATAATTTTTGGTAGGCGGGGTTATCTGACACATTTTTTAATAAGTTACCTTAATGATGATTGTGGCTAAGTTTGGTTAAATTTGTCTCAGTAGTTTCAAAGATTACAAAAATTTACCAAAAATTGTAAACAAATGTTTATGAAGGGCAATAACTTTTAAAGGGGGCAATTGCTCATTTTTGTCATGTTTTGACTTATTTGTAAACCTTACTTTGCTGAACAATTTTGCTGTTTACAGTTTATCTCTATCTCATATTATATTCAAGATAATAACCAAAAACTGCAAAATTTCCGTAAAATTTCAAATTCTGAGGCAGCAACCCATCAACAGGTTTTCTGATGCGCCTGACAATTACAGGGCAGATCAATCTTGGCCTGAAGAACATTTTCATCCCATGTCAGATTTGATGTAAATGCTTTAGTTTCAGAGATATAAGCCAAAATCTACATCCTCTCCCATGTTCTATTTTTAGCCATTGCGGCAATCTTTGGTCATCGGATACATTTTTTTAAAACTAGAAACACTAATAATGATTTCGGCAAAGTTTGGTTCAATTTTGCCTAGTAGTTTCAGAGGCGAAGATTTTTGTAGAAACTTTGACTTTAAAGGGCAATAACTCTTTATGGGGTCAATTGACAATTTTGGTCATGCTGACATATTTGTATAACTTTGCTGAACAATTTTACTGTTTACTGCTAACAGTTTATCTCTATCTATTATAATATTCAAGATAATAACCGAAGACTGCAAAATTTCCTTAAAATCACAAGTTTAGGGCCAGCAACCAAACAACGGGTTTCAAGGCAGATAGATCTTTACCTGATGAACATTTTTACCCAATCAGATTTGCTTAATTTTCAGAGCTATAAGCAAAAAAACTGCATTTAACCCCCATGTTCTATTTAGCCATTATGGCCATCTTGGTTGATGGATGGGGTCATCGGATACATTTTTTAACTAGATACCCGAATAATGATTAAGGCCAAGTTTGGTATCATTTGGCCCAGTAGAAGAATTTTGTAAAAGTTGACGGACGATGACGACGGAAGAAGGACGCCAAATGATGAGAAAAGCTCACTTGGACCTTTTTGGCCAGGTGGGTTAAAAACGAAAATTGGAAAGCTTGAAATACAAAAGGTATATCTAGATGGATGGATGTTCAAAAGATGGAACTATCATGTTGATGCCTAGAAGACAGAGCCAATGTGTCTTATTCCTGTTACTAAAACAGAAATATTAAAAAAGCTCTTCGACATCCAAACCAATTTGATCAATATATTTTACTTCAAAGAATTTGAAACAACTTCAAAAGTCCAAAAAAATGTAATTATATCTTGCTTCTGGAGATAATAACCGGAATAGCGAGGAACTATTGCACGAACAGATTCATTTTATTTCTCTAAGATTAGAATGATGAAATTGTAGGCACATACCTTGCATATAAATACTAGAAACTGATTGGTGTCATTGATATGATACGATAGAACCATCACAACTATGCATCAGTCAATGCTATCACAAAGCCTCATAAGAAAACTGATGCGGAAAAGACAAAAGTCTAGTTTACAATCGCTTGAAATCCAATGTGGACTAAAACCTTTCACGAAGCGAATGACTTATTAAGCGTATGTCATATTAATTATCGTGTAATTCTAGGCTTAAGTATGTTCAGTTTTATTTACGATAATGCAGACGTTACATAGAGTAAGGAATTTTGCATGTGCTGATTCAAGGTTTAATTGTCACATTTGAAGTATATTTTGAAATATCAAACTGGCACTTGAAGCCCTTCGTAAATACCGCGAATCTATTAAATTCCCAATCGTATATATAGCCCGTTCATTTTTAGACTTGTAAATCAAGTGTAATAAACAGCAAGCGATCAGGGGTTCTTACAATGATTTAAGGAGTCGCCAGTAGTATTTTTCAGTTTATTGTTATATTTAACTGAAACTTTGAGCTTTCAATTCATATAGAAAAGGAATCATGACACTTTGAGACTAGAACTTCGGGCCATGGTAAATATGAAGATGGTCAATTGTAAGGAAATATCTTCAATGGGATCTATATTTACACACATGCTTAGTGTAAACAAAATTTGTTTAACATCGACCTACAACAAAGGTTTTACGGTCATTAAAGGGATCATCAGTAGTATTTTACAGTATATTCGGAATGTTTTTGCCATTAGTTGAGATTAAACTATTCATTGTACGCTTTATTGTGCATCAACATATATAAGCGTATTTCACTCATAATTTTCAACAAAATACACACAAACTTTTACTGTTACTTCTGCCTCTTTAAATGAAACTTTTTTTCAGATTCTTAATAATATAATACCACTGTACACATCCTATCATGGACTTTGATATTGTCTTATAAAGGGGTACTCATTTTGTATCCGACACTTATCCTTAACCACTTATTATAATTTAATGAGACTTTTGCCAATGTGCATCTCCTATTTTATTTTATGGTCAAAATTATTTATGGTGATTCCCATACCAAAACATGGTCTTTGTAAGGGGCGGCGTATCATTTCGTGAGCTCTGCTTACATTACCTCTGTTTTATACAGCATTAGGAATCCCTATAATGAAAAAATTTTATAAACAAAATATTTGTAATGTTTCAGGAGCATCAGTTGGCATTGCCAGTTTTAAATTTGTGTGGCTTTGCCAGATAGTAGATTTACCCTCTATATTTTTTTTTAAATTAGCAAAGGAAACACATGAATAAAAACTTTCATTGTTGGCATGATATGTATAGTTGTGTAAATTCGAACTCTGATAATAATGAAAAAAATAAGAAATGCATTTGAATTTGCTGTGAACATAGGCAATAGTAATTGACTGATGTTCAATGGTCATAATTCGATAAAGACGAAACATGTCCATGCAAAAAAAACAAACCCGTGGGAAATGTTAAATTACAAGATGGAAATAACAGAAGATACATTGACGTCCACCAAAACCATAATGCTACCCGTTTACTGTAAAAGGAAATAAAAATATGAGAAACATTTACTTCTAAACTAAAAATAATGCCCTTCATTGTCACTGATATAAAAAAAAAACTGCCAAATACATGTATTTTGTATCCAACAAATTTTCAATGTACAAAGAAAAATTTTGTTTCTAGTTGAAAATAAAGGATATTGGTTATTTGTCCATGGCAAATATTCAATTGAACACTGGTTATATTTATTTTTCAGAAAAGCTGATAAAAGAACTTATAGATTTGAATGTCCTGGAAAAGGCATTAGGAGAAAATGAGTATATTCGTCGTCCGAGAAATTGTATTCTCCTTGATGATGATATTATCCTGTCTGCTCATGATGATAAGCTCATGCGTGTCTGGTCTACAAAAGATGGTAATGTTCTTTCCATATAAGCTATACACATTAAACTTTTGTTTGCATATATCTTGGTAAATTTACTAATTGACCGTTTTGTGTTTTTCCTACATACCTTACACAATGATTGCTGAAGTGGATTTTTTGAAGCAGTTGTGATTAACCATTGATTTGATGCAGCTAGAACAACACACAAAATTTTTCTTTTCATTTCAGGTTCTATACTGAAAAGAGTCGCTGGACATAGACCAAGAGTTTATGGACATAGATCAAACTATATTTCTATGTATTACAGTCCTCGGTCACAATTTATATTGACTTGCGAAAGTGATATGACATCAACCATACGTCTCTGGGAGAAGAAGTCATTCCTGCAGTTATCTTCTCTTACCCTTGAAAAAAAGGTAAAGTTTCATATAAACATAAGAAGGTGTGCTGCATGATGTCCAACGAAACCACCTTCCACCAGAAAGTACACTAGGTGATATAATCATTATTAATATAAATAGAAAACAGTATTGATTGACGATATAAATGAGATAATTTCCCAGGTCTGTTTTTTTAGGGGGGAGGTGAGTTTGAAATTATTGTTTTCAGTATTGTCCTAAGGCATTCCCCTTAAAACTTGGATATGTCCAGATCATTTGCTAAATCCGATTAACACACTAAGTTCAAAGTTTTTATTGTTCTATGTCTATATGGGCTTCTATGATATGTACAAAATTGGTAAGATGGTAGGAGCTAAGTATGTAGAACTATCTTCTACCGTTATGGAATAATACGTTTCGACGTTTCAAATGTCCTGGACATACGATTTAAAAAGAATATACATGTATATAAGCTCACGAATTAAATAGACTTTTTATTAGGTCTTTCCACTTTTCTGTGGAAAGACCTATTGTTTTTCTTCTGATTATGTTTTTTTCTTCCGCCTAATTTTGTTCTTGCGATAAACATTTGTTTCGCAATACGTCGCTTAGATATTTTGTATATGATATCGAACAGTTGATGCGCTTTTGAAATTTACCCTGCGTAAACGAATACTTTTCTTTGTAGGAGTTATCTCCCCAAACACTGTTTTCCTTGTTAGCGCATCTCCTTCGCAACTGTAAAAGATTATGACAAATTTATTTTACAAAATTGCTCGTTATATCCTTGGCATGATTTGTCCTATTTTGACCGAAGCGATATGACCGCTCCATATGAGAGTTATTTCCCCGTATGCATCTGATATAAGTGATATGAATTTCTATCTTATAAATCATAAGTAATAGAGACCTAGGATCTTTTGATTTGAGGTCCTTGGTCCCAAAAAATGAAAATTAGGTCAAGGTCAAAGGTCAAGGTCATATTCTAATATTTGAATTTGGCTTATTTTCTCTTATATCCAAATTATTTTTACTAAATTGTTAGTTGCGACATGTCGTAAGATGTAAATTTTGATTGCAAGCGTACGTTGAATGTAAAAGGGAGTTTTCTCCCCTGTTGTATTTAAAAATACGCGTTTGGTGATATCACTCATTAACTAAATATAATAAAGACCTATGGTCTTTTGATTTGAGGTCCTTGGTTTATGAACTTGAAATTGATCTCAAGGTCATAGCTTAATTTGACGTTCTAGATTTTGACCTTTGCTTTTATTCTATATGTATACATGATAAAGATATACAACTTTTAGAAAAAGGTATCAAACCATTTAACCTTGAAAAAAAACCCGGAAGTGACCTTTTGTAAACCGGAAGTAGCTATTTTTTTGTACTTTATTAATATAAAAGTATATAGAACCAGATATTTTTGGAATTAGTGTCAATTAAATATTCAAATATAATCGGAAGTAACATTTTTCAAACCGGAAGTAACAAATTATCTCCCTTATTTAAAAAAAAATGTATGAAAACAATATATTTTTGGAATCAGCTTACTAGGAGCTATCATTTGACGATTGAAATGAAATTTTAAACTTAGTTTCACAACTTTTCATATCAAAATACATTGTTTTGATGGAAAGACCTTCAATTGTTCTCTAAACAATTGGTTTTTAATTTAAGTTATGTTTATAAGATTGTAAATGACAATAATGATCACATTTTAGAAAAATAATAAATATATCTACATTTGATCTAGGTATCATCACAAAATATGCCGTTATTTCCATTTTAATGCGTAAACAGCGACGTTTTTATAGTTTGCTTGGAGTGGTATTATTACAAAGTCTTACCTGCACGTGCTAAACGTTTCAAACTGAAACTACCATGACTACCAAGAACTTCATGGAATCCGATGAATAATTTTTAGAAAAAATATCTCAGAGAGAGACCTAAATACCCTCTCCCCTTCGCCAACTATACAATTGAATGAGTGTCGTAACATCATCCACGACTAACATCAATCATAATGTAAAAAATGGACAAAACAAGAAATCAGCAGACCAGAAATCCTTTAATTTTTTTCCCATTCAATAATGAAAATAGAAGATAATCGTATGAAATATTTTAAGGCAAATTTAACACATTATAACCACCATAATAGCTTAATTCTCGTATCAAGCAATTCGTTTATTGTCCCGGCTGATAAGCCTCATTAATAAATTGTCATACGTAATTAGATGGGTATCTAAAAAGTTCGAATGTTTAGAAAATATGTTCAAACCTTTTCGTTTTTTTTAATAACAACAAACAAAAAAATTATGTCAATTAGACCTGCTTCAACATGTTTACTGAACTTGAATTTATACCGGACAACATTTTTGTTCACTAAGGAAAATTCGCATATCATCAAGTTATAGGAATTGCAATGGAGACTTACTTTGCACCACTTATTGCATATCTCTTTCCGTATTGTTACGAATCACAATAATTTATGTCTAAAATAAGTAAAGACCCATCGAAACAACATCTGAAATAACGATTTATTAACACGTTTATAATGTCCTTTACCAAGTCAGGGATATGGCAATGGTTGTTATCAGACAATCCGTTTTCTTATGTATTTGAGTTTGATTGTGTTGTAGTTTACTGTTTCTGTTGTTCCGTTGTTTTCCCTTTTGTAATAGATATGTTTCTCCCTGTTTTGTTTTGTTGCCAGGATTTATTTTCGTCTAATTTAATTATGACATTGAACAGCGGTATAATACTGTTGATTTATTGAGCTTTTTAGATGACATTTTGGCTCTCAATAATGACGACTTCAGTTTTACACCAAAGAGATTTATCCGATAAATTTTACTTTAAATAAAACTGATACTAACAACGAACTCTGCGCTTTCCTGGATATCAATTTATTGATCTCTAATGGGAAATTTAATACTAAATGATTTATAAAAAGAGATAATGTCTCAATTCCCATTGTTAACTATCCGTTTTCAGACGGCGATGTTCATTTGGCACCATCGTATGGTGTTAAACATCCCAGTTATTTGATTTTCTCGTGTATATAACAACGTATTTTAACGAAAGAATTTCTGCACTACACCATGGTTTTCGAAATCACAAACTTGTCAAAACTTTTATCAAATTTTATCATCGGTACAAGGACATCAGCCGTAAATAAAATTAAAAAAATACAGCCATTTTATATGTTCAGGTTTTCTGATCACATGTTTTATTGTTATATTCTATAGAAATCTCAGAACCTTCGCCTTTCACCTGATTACTTACCAAACATTAAGATAGACTTATTCACTAGGGATACAGCTACGAAATCATTGTAAAGTTATTGAAAATGTGATTTTTTTTGAATAATTATTGATCTACTCTTTCTCTGCAGCAAAAATTAACATAATTTTTAACAAAAGAAATATCTGTATTTCTAAATTTTAGAAATATCGTATTATGAAGCGATACATACTAAACGAAAAAATTATTTACCAGTCATTGTATTGCGTTCTTTCTTGCATCACAACTTGATACTTACATTAAACAATATGAATAAATATATAAACTAGATTGTTTAACCGTATTGCATGCACACCTATCGGTTAAGACAGGATTTTTTTCTGTCGGTTCACTGGAGCTGGCATATCATTAGCTGCTTGTAGTTTTGTTACTTAGGTCGATCATTGTTTTCTGTTTGTTTCTAACGTTAATTGCCTTATCGAATAATTGAATTTGACTCGGATTTCTCTTGAACTAGATGTGGAATTCCTCGCTGCGTTGAAGACCTATTAGAAGCATTGCGCTGTCTTGTACATTTTGGTCGAGTTCTTGCTTCTTTGACAATTTCCCCGTTTCCATTTTTTATTCTATTTTAAAGTCCTTGAAACCAACATAAATCTTGGAAAGGGTTGACAGAAAGTCCAAGAATCTGGTAAATTTTAAAATCCGACACTGACGTACTGGTTAAGATTTACAGAATTTGATAGAACTGACAAATAACAATATATAGAAAATTGTGATTCTGGTAATATATAGAAAATTAAAAAAAATAAATAAATAAATAAATGGTTGTTTAACAAATGGTTTTTGGTGGATTTGAGAACAGATTATCTTTTTTTAAACAATAATTATCAACCTCCGTTATATAAGCCGTCTTAACACACACATACACACACAAGTAAATTATTGGTTCGTTTTTAGATTGACAGATTTATTAACACATAATCTTAGCCAATTGTACTTCACAAGTTTGCATCTCGACAGTTATTGCTTCGTTGGTGATACTTAAGGCCAAAATATTCAAAATATAAAAACGAATACAAACAATAAGCAGTTGTACAGTAAAAGACAAATAACCAAATCCATACAAGGAATAAGAGCTCTCTACGATGGAAATAAAAAACCAAACAAAATCACAGAATATAAACCAATTTAACTATTAAAAACCAAAAGCTGATTTAAGTAAAACAATATAAATAAAAATCCAAATAATTTGGACAACAATTAATACAGGCCACTGGGCAATTAGTGTAAAACAAATTGTGAAAATTGCCTAAAAAGAACTATGACTCAACAAATCGAAACCAAGAACAAAATCTCAACAAACAAAAAGACAAATCATATAGTATTGATTTTAGATAAGTAGTAAATATATATAGTTGTTCATTAAGTATTTTAGTTTAGAATTAATATATAAACTATAAAACTGGAACACAATATTAAAAGCATTTGAAGTATTATGCCATAATTTTCTAATTCTAAAGTTTACAACAAAAAATTACAAATATTTGAAATTATTTATATTATTTGTTTTTGGTTTAAATATGAACAATGGATGCAAAATTACAATGTGTGTTTATAATCATGTTATCTACCTGGAAGACAATTGATATTAACCAATTTACATATTTTGTCTTGCTAAATAAGCAGACAATGTATGCCACACTTCAATTTTGATAAAACAAGTATGATGTATAGGGGGAAAACTTATTTAATTTGACAGTTATCTCAAGTATCAAATAAATTTGTTTGACACATTATAAAATGAAACCACTGCTAAAGTGAATTCATTTCATGTCAACTGATAATAAATTTGTAATTTGGTGTTTTGTAGGTTGTTGATATCAAATGGAATAGTGATGGTCTATCATTTGTGAGCTATAGTGATGATCCCGTTGTTATTGTACGGTGGACAATAGAAGGAGCCAATGTGGGGAAAAGTACTTTATCGAGGTATCCTGCGATATTTAAAGGTAATAGTTAGTTTGTTATTCTTTAATCTGAAAACTGTAAAGGGAAAAACAAGTTGACTACTTTAGTTCAGCTTAATCAATCATTGGGCTATGAATAAGAACAATATTAGCTCTTACCATGTACATGATAAAACCACTTTCAGTGGGGTAATAACATTGTTTGATGATTCATTTCAGCGGTACAATGAAGAAAAACGTGGAGGCTATTATAAAACAAAATGATGTTCATCTTAGTCAATTATGGCTATTATATTATCTAACTTACAAACTCAGTACAGTATAGTTTTAAAACTTGGCATTAAAATACACACCAAAATTGGATTAGTGATATAAATGAAACTAAACTTTATATTTTTGATCTGTTAAAAACTTAGTTTTTCCTCCAATAATATGAATATTTTATCCCCCATATTTTTATTTATTATAACTGTACTAATCTTCTGTTTTTAAAAGAGGAATCATTGATCTCAAAATATCTGATAAGTTTTAAAATGCAATGCTTAAAGCTACAAACTATGAAATTAATACTTATAAAACAGATTTCTGATTAACAAATTTTGTTTTTTAGATTGTCTGATTTTCTTTTATTTTCATTCTACCATTTTCTTTTCGTAAAAGTATGTAGATTGGTTTTCCATACATTTTTACTGTGCATACGCGAAATGAATAGATATGCACACTTCCAATTTAAACACAGGTATTACTTGATTTATTTCACTTGACTGGGCGGGGTTTAACCGGTTCGCTTATTAAAGACCAGTCATCTATATACAGGAGTTTTGGGATGAACTCATCAATGAAGCGTTCAGTTATTTGTCCCATATTATACACTCAGTTCTTTTGTATATCCGTTCGGTGACACTGACACGGCTGGTAATCTACACACGCAGAACATTTGGTTCTGCAATGAAAACCGTGAGAGGATTTTCCGGTTGTGCTTGAGTGGAGTAATTGTCACCGCTTCAAAAGGTATGTACATTTCTAAATCTCAATTTTCTTATTCAACTGATCAAAATATTGAAAATCAGAGAATGCTATGCTGTGGTAAATACTTTAACGAAGAAATACATGTATCATTTACTGTTGTACGTAGAGTTGAACTCTTACAAAATCAGTTGACCCACGAGAAATCGCCTAAAAAAGTGACATTTTAATTTTAAAATGGTTCTATTTACAGACCTACAAGTTCAAATTTAGTTTTTTTTAGGGCAATGGGTATGAATGTTGTTTTTGGCGGCGTGTACGCTGTCCGGTGTTGATAGACGTCTTAATAATTCCAAAAATTACATTTTTTCATTAAGTCATCGGTTCTTATTGAGTACATCGTGAATGCGTGAGGGGAAGTACAGAAATTTTTTTTAATCTTTGGCTTTGTGACTTTTGTTGACTCAATAAATGTGATCAATGCTGATTAAAAATCATCACAGATTTGTCCTTATACTTTAACAGATGTAAACTGATCACTGATTCAATGAAATCAAACTATTTAAAATTGTTTGCTCAAATTCAGAAAATGCCATTATTCAAAGGTAAAAGGAAAAGAGGACTAAAATTGACTCTCTACAAAAAGCCATGGAGATAAAAGTTATCCCAGCCCTCGAAGCGAACTAAACCCTGTGGGAGTAGTCCTGTCGTCAAATATACGTCACAGAGATCACCACATATATTAAAGAAAAGTATATCGCCGATCAAAACTTCAACACTTATATATATTAGACGTAATCTGTTCACCCAAAATCACGAAATTTCCGAAACAAAAAGGGCAGATATACAGAATTTATTATTCACGAACATCGATGTAAGCCAAGATAATCTCGAGGAAGACCATAAGGAAGAGCATGTATTAGACAACGAAGAAGACATAGAAGAAGTCACAGAAGAAGACCACGAGAAAGACCACATGGAAGACATTGAGGAAGAACATAATGTTTTTCAAAGTGCTTTAGATAAACTCTCAGACGAAGGGAAAAGGGAAAGATTTTTTTTTTTTCATTAGTGGACGTTTTCCTTTAAAACAACATTGCATTCGACCTGTTTTTGGACATTGTTGAGTGGTTTGAAAAGGACGAATCAAGACGAATGAGATACTCCCCAACATTTCTGCAGTATTTTTGGTTATCGTTGACAACATTTTTTGTTTTTATTCTTCGTGAAACATATTATTAAACCCTAGGTTCCAACAATTTATTTCAATATCAATCTGTGATTTTTTTAGCACACATTATGTGTTTTTTCATGAACAATGTAGCCTTATCTAGGTAAGTTTCAACGACTCATAGCTTGAATATAAAGATATGATTTGTACTTCCCCTCACGCATTCACGATGTACTCAATCAGAACCGATCCCCTCACGCATGACTTAATGAAAAAATGTAGTTTTTTGAATTATTAAGACGTCTATCAACACCGGACAGCGTACACGCCGCCAAAAACAACATTCATACCCATTGCCCTAAAAAAAACTAAATTTGAACTTGTAGGTCTGTAAATAGAACCATTTTAAAATTAAAATGTCACTTTTTTATGCGATTTCTCGTGGGGCAACTGATTATGTAAGAGTTCAACTCTACGTACAACAGTAAATGATACATGTATTTCTTCGTTAAAGTATTCACCACAGCATAGCATTCTCTGATTTTCAATATTTTGATCAGTTGAATAAGAAAATTGAGATTTAGAAATGTACATACCTTTTGAAGCGGTGACAATTACTCCACTCAAGCACAACCGGAAAATCCTCTCACGGTTTTCATTGCAGAACCAAATGTTCTGCGTGTGTAGATTACCAGCCGTGACTGATGAGTAATTAGAAATCAACAATAATTATAACGGCAATAAACCTTATCGCACACATCATGAAATAGACTGTTCATATGCTAATTAAAACATAAGCTCCGCCCGATCAGTTAAAATGACATTGGTAATAACTCACTGGTTGTGTTGATTTTGAAATTAAATTAAGATATTTTGGGAGAAATGATGTGTTACCCTCAGTGTTAGTTTGTTACCTGAATTTGTTTTCTCTCAATCGATTTATGACTTTCAAATAGCGGTATACTACTGTTGCCTTTATGTATCCGTATGTTGAATAATCCTTATGAAATTGCGCTACTATTATCATGCCATCCGTCCGCCTTAATCGTCGATGCTCGTCAACAAATTAACATGGCAATTTTGCTAAAAATAAATCAAAAATTCAGCAATAAACTTGATAAGATATAAATTATACTATAGTTGTGATAAGATTTTGTGATGGAATATTAAGTTTCCTATACCATGGTTAGATCTAGAACTAACTAAAAGTGCCGAAAATCTATAATAAATTTGTTTTTTCGTTGGCTTTATACTTATGTGAATTCGTTAAATACAAGAACGTAATGAATGAAGACGATTTAAGACAAATGTAAGGCAGCATAATTAATTGATAGCAATTCAAAACTAATATTTTTGTAAACTATATGAAATTTAACTTCTTACTATAAACCGGACGTTGTGTGGTCATTACATGTTCCTTGTTAACTTCAAACCTGTGCAATTATAATAAGCGTATACATTGACTAGTAAACAGCTATACACAACAATAGTTAAACAACTTACACAATAAAATCATTACACATAAAGTTATTGCAATAACATTAACGGTACAAATTTTCCTGCACCAGATGCGCATTTCGACAATACTTGCTCTTCACTGATGCTCGTGGCCAAAATATTCGAAATCCAAATCTTATATAAAAGATAAAGAGCTGCAAACTTAACACTTGACTGTTATTGTTATCAATGAACATTAGGTATGAAAGGTTTGATTAGCCTATTCTTACGTTTGAAATATTTTTCATCTTAACGATTATAAAAGATGGTAAATTCGACAGAAATATACGAAACATAACTGATTAAGGTTTTTGTCCTTTGGTGGAGTTATTAGTTTGAATATATATTCTGAAATACATTGTAAGCACGTTTATGCAAGACAAAATCTAAGTGGATTTACAAACCTTTTCACTATTTACTGTAACAAATCCAATTAACTCAAATGAAAGCAGTCATTTAATAAAATGTCGAAAAATAACCGATACACCTATTTTTAAATCATAAAAAGTTAGTTCAACCTGGTTTTATAGCTAGCTTGTATGATCACAATGGTTGGATGTATAAAGCTTCATAACATTTATATAGTAATTTTGGGGCCCTTTATAGCTTGTTGTTCGGTGTGAGCTAAGGCTCCGTGTTGAAGGCCGTACTTTAACCTATAATGGTTTACTTTTTAAATTGTTATTTGTATGGAGAGTTGTCTCATTGGCACTCACACCACATCTTCCTATATCTATATGATGTCTGTGCAAAGAATAATGATATGTATTCTTTTTTTCTAATTCCAGTGAATGACTCTAAACAGATACCAACCTTAAAATTGAAGAAAAATAGCCAAGATAACAGTGACCTCAGTAGTACACAAAGAAAATGATTGACTACATTGTAGTTCACTCATTACAGGAAAACGAGAACGTCACATTTTAAAGATTGACATAGAAGTAAAATAACTTAATTCATTCAGTATTATTATAGAAAAAAAAAAAAAAAAAAAAACAACCCCAAAAACCAACAGAAATCTGAAATTTTTAAAAGTTGCAGAATCAATCGGAAAGAATTTTTTAATTAAACCTTTGACTCAGCATAAGCTTTTAAACGTTTTCTTTAGCAGTTAAAATTATTGACGACATCGATCCTTCAAAATTCCCTCATTCAGATATTGAGAAAGAAAATGTAGATTGAAAATGGAAATGTTCTTAATTTTTTTTCACTGTTTATTCAAACATTTGTCCATCAATGACATATAAATACTGTGCGATAGTGAGTGATGTATAAGTGAAAGCTAACATATTTAAATTTTTAATATTTTGTATTTTGTTTAGATTGAAAATGCATACTAGTAATAACAATAACCCATATTTTCACTTTTTTCTAACTTATGTGTTACAAAAAGGTGTTTGCATATGTAATAAACGCATGTTGTTTAGTAATATTTCATACGGATGGAGATAATTTGCCATAAGCGGGGAAAAGCCATTGCCTGCAAAATCCACATCGGCAATGTACAATCTGCAAGACTTAATTATAAAAGAGTAAATAAACCCTGTCGTTTTGTTTTTGCTTTTAATTGACGCTCTTGTTTTTGATATAATTGATTGGAACGATTACATGGCCAAAGACACCACAGCGTCAACCAACTTCAAATGTATAAAAAACGTGTTTGTCGATTATAGGTGAAGACAAGATGTTGTTATCAATATTACTAAGGGATCATTTGAACATTTAAAAATTCTGAAATAGATAATCAAGAAAAAAAAGCAAACACATTAAATAAATAAAATGTCTGTATCAAATTTTGTATTCTATTTCTTGTTATAAAATGTGTGTAAATATATGACAGATAAAAGCTTACGTCCATATTGGTATCTTCCCTCGACGTTCGGCTAAAGCCTCTGTTTTTATATGGGGTCTCTGGCTAATATCAAGGGCTGATATGGTAATTCCTTGTCATAATCAATAATGATACAATTAATAAAAAGACTTGTAAGAGATAAAAAATTTAAAACAATATGTTTAAATAATAAATATTTTTAATTTATGGGTATGGTATTTAAAAAAAATGGCTTGTGGTGTATTTTGAACTTATCACTGAACATCAATTGCGTAATGAAAAAAATAATTGCTTTTCAGTTCTATTTTTTGAGGTTTTATAATAATTTGCCTCATAAGAATAAAAAGTGTAGTCTGTAGTGAAAAATGATAGTTATAATACTCATTGTGAAGAATATGTAGTTTACAACTTGTAACTTTTTATCAAATGCTTCCTAAATATAAGAAAACTTCATCTGAAATATTGTAAAATTCCATCAATAGTATTTTGTTTTATCTCAATTGCAATGTTGTTTGTTTTTAATGCTATTGTTACTCCAGTGAAACAGCTGTTCGGTTGCTATAATTATTTGTCTGCTTTTCTTTTTCATCTTTAGCCATTGCGTTGTCAGTTTATTTTCGATCTATGATTTTGACTGTCCCTCTGGTACCTTTTGCCTCTCTTTTACTCCAGTAAAACATCTGTTTTGTTGCTAATGTTCTGTTTTGTTAATTTTGTGTTGTTGTAAAACCTACAAAAAATGATGTTTAGTGCAATTATCATTCTTTTATTGAAACAACAGCCTCTGCAGCTAGCCTTTGTGAATACATACAAACATTTTTATTTGAAAATATTCTGTCATTTAAGACTGTTTCTGTAGATTTTTGTGATGAAATGTTGGTTTCATTGCAAAACAGTTATAAATTACCACTTTTGATTCTTGGATACAAAATTACTTGCAAATATATGAGTATACGAAAGTACAGAAAATTTAAAAAAAAAATAATATCAGTTTGTTCTAGTTGAAACATTCTAAAATGCATTGTTTTCAATCTATTTTCATATTAATTATGGTTATTTTATTAATACAAATAGCAGCAGGTATATTGTATCAAAATACACATTTCAGTCAAATCAACATTACTGTGTGCTTCATTAATATTGTTATTAGTTGTTACCTTTTTGAAATTGGATTCATTGCGCACTTTTTCTATATTTTTTATAACATGGTTGAACTATGTATTATGATATATTCATTTTATGATCATTTGTCTTATAATGTTATTGTAAAAGTGTCTTGTTTTTATTTTGATAATTAACTCTCTTTAAAAAGAGATTACATGTTTATTTTTTAAATCTGTTTATGTTAATTTATTCCTCCAAATAATATGCTTACAGATTAAAAGAAATTCTGTCCTGTTTAATAGATTACTTCCCAACAATCTCAGGATGGTCTGGCAGCCATTTTAGGGACTTGCTTGGTCCGAGAAATGTCATTGCGCAATATATTAAAAAAATATTTAATTTGGTGATGTAGACTTTGGGCGGAAATTGTTAAAAGAGAATTCAAAAGTGAACAAATCTTGTACCATTAGATTCCTTATTCATCCCCCGAATATATAATTCTGTTCATGTTCTAATCTTTAAAATCTCAAACAAAGCTCGATTTTACGACACTCAATTTCACTTTGAAACTTTTCGAATGATTATGTTATTTCGTTACGTGGACATGTTTAATTGTAAATAACACATACATATTTGTGGAGAAAAATGAATAAGTAGATCGACTGATACTTTCAAATGAAACTGTTAACGATTTCCGGATAGAAATGTGCTACTCAAAGTCTCGGTCTGCAATGACTATATTTTCTTTATGCAGTGCGCTCTAATGTCCCATGTCCCAGGTAAATTCCACAAAATTCAGATATGTCTTTAGCTAACTATCCCATTGTTTTGTTTTGCATAAAATACAAGATAATTAGAATTATTCCACAGTAACATGTTAACTTTGCAGAATTTAAGGAGCATTAATGGTATAACCACTTGTTACTGGACACAAATGAGACTGTTTTTGAAAAGTAAAAGTAAAGAATTTAAATATTTTTAATTTTTTATTATATTTATGTATTAACAATTTTTAACATTATTGTAATATATTTTCCCTTTTTGAACTTTATGTAATATATGTTCCCTTTAGGAATGTAATGTAATATATGTTCCTTATTGAAACAGTTGAAAGAAGGATACAATTTGTTAGTCAACAACTGTACTCATTCCGTCCTCTTTTTAGTTAATAATAAACATAGTTTTGTCTATTTTGTTCTTAATTACCCAAACTTTGAACATGAACTCGTAATTTAACCTGAAGTAAACTCAGTGAAGCATGAAATCTATGTCACAGTAATATAATTCTTGTCAAGATTCTTGTTAGGCAAAATTAGAAAAACAATAATACCGAACTTCAAGGAAATTTATACTTGAAAGTCTTTAATCAACTGGCAAAACCAAAACCAAAACATTGAAGCAGCTCGAACACATCAAACCAATAGAAACCAATTGTCATATTCCTGACTTACTTCAGGCATTTTCATTTACAGCAAAATGGCCGATTGAACTTGGTTGTACGACAAACTACGATTGTATGATAGTTGTATATAATTAGAATATATTGATAACAATGTGAGCGCAAAACAAACAAACATAATAGATAAAAAGTTAAATATTGCGGCAAAGCAGTCAAAATTGAGGATTAATATAAATACTATAAAAACACACAGGTATGACAATACAGCAGAACAGAATGGCACATCGACACTCCATAGACAAAGCAAAAATGTAAGACAAGAATAAACAAATTACTATAACACAATTACACATTGGCGGGATATATATATATATATATATACCGAGCCACGTCAAAAAGTGATAACAACAAAAATTAAACAACAGTAAAAGTAATAAATGTGCAACGAGAAATAAAAAGAATACTGTTGGAAGTAATTGAGATGAGACACAATGTCAGTACCAAGAATCGATATCTCTAGATCATCATACATCATTTTTGCAGTTGATACGGTCTATTCATCAACAAGATCTTGGTATCTTCTGATGAACTGCTTGATAAAAAGGATGATACTTTCTTTTGCACAGCCCTGGTCAAATTTCTACTCAGACACTGGTGACGTTTTAAAAATTCTGAGTAGAAGATACAAGCTCTTGTATATTAAATTAGTTGGGACATGTATATGCCATATGAGGAGGACAAAGGAGGAATTTTCTTAAATGTCTAGTTCCCTTTGATTTGTATCAACGGAACCAAATCACAGAATTTAAGATAGTATCAATTTGAATATGAAATTTAATGACTTGGTTTCTTGGGTCTTCTGAGTTATGATAAGTGTCTGGAGGAACCGCCATTCATATGAAAATAAGAGCAGGTCGAAAAAGAGGCGCACAGATTGTTCGCATTACAACTTTGAAAATCTGCTGAAAAAGTTTACCTTCAAATTCAACAAATATCATGTTGTCAATAAGAAACTCTAGCTTGCTAATCACTTCTTAACATGTTTTTATGTTAAAAAGCATTTTGGATTATTTCATTGAGACATTTTTTTCAATTTTACATGGTGTATGGTAGGCCTATACATCAACGCACAGAAAACTAAACCAAAGAGGCTAAATACAAACCAGCCAGACTGTCTTAAGATCGGCGACTCTACTGTTGAAGATGTACAACAATTCACTTACCTTGGAAGTATTGTTAGTACATCAGGAGGCACAGACGAAGACATATCCGCAAGAAAAAAGAAAGCACAACAGATATTTTCCATTTTCAAACCTGTTTGAAGGAGTAATGCTTTAAGAACTAGCACAAAGTTAAGTATATTTACCACCAATGACAAATCTGTACTCTTATACGGATCAGAAACCTGAGGAGAAACAGTTGCATCAACCAAATCAATACAAACGTTTGTCAATAAGTGTTTAAGAAACATCCCTAACATCAGATGGCCAGACAAAATATCCAACAATGAGTTATGGAGAAGAACTAAACAACAGCCAACAACTCAGACAATAAGAACAAGAAAGTGGAAGTGGATCGGGCATACCCTCAGAAAAAAGACACACACATCACCAAGCACGCCCTAGAATGGAACCCTCAAGGACATCGAAAAAGGGAGAGGCCACAAAATTGGGAAGACCTGGAAAGAAGCAAAACGAATAGCCATGGACAGGAAGAAATGGAGAGAAACTGTAGTCGCCCTATGTCCCCCTTGGGACGAAGTGGATAAAGTCAAGTAAGTCATGGTGGTGTAAAAGGTGCGAAAATCTCAAGTTTTATAAGAATTAATTTCAGAAAAATAAAACGATATTTAAAATTTACCAGATGTTTTATAGGTTTTGAAGACTCCGTATATGGTTAATGTAACTACACGAGTAGACAGTTCTGCAATAGTCCTTAGTCCATGGGCAGAATTTTATACAATATAATTCCTTTAAAATACAAACAGATGAGCCGGCAAAGTACAGTTGCTTGAACGAAACTTTGTGAAGCTTAGGTATAAAAAAAAAAGGAAAGTCCTCAGATTTTTTATTCAATGAAATATTCATTGAAGCCATTAAGGATTTACGATTCACCAAAATCTCATTCTTGATTTTTTTTCAGGCTGGAATTGATGCGATCTTCATTAGTGTTAATCATGAGTTCATTAGTTCATTAATTTTGTGTCTCAACCGTAGTCAATTTCTCTTTCATTGATTGCCTCACAAATTTCACAAGATTTTCCTGTATGACATACTTTAATGGTTATTTTCATATAGAACGATTTTCTATCATGAAGCTGATGTTATACGAGTGCATCTTTATCCGATGATTTCAGGTCAGTAGTAGTCCCATGATTCCTACAATATTGAATAATGCATAACTGAAATGATATTTCAAAAATTCAATGAAAAGGCAAGAATTTAATAATTTATGATTGTATTTTCTTATATTGAATACAGTTATTGGTGAATATTATTCTATCAATACAGCTTGAACTGAAGCTTGAACTATATAAATATTAAAATTTGGATAAAAATATGTTGTCAAATATGAATGATCATCGTATGATTACTTAGGGAAATGAAATTAGTTATCAAAGGTACCAGGATTATAATTTAGTACGCCAGACGCGCGTTTCGTCTACATAAGACTCATCAGTGACGCTCATATCAAAATATTTATAAACATTACCATATACATACCGGACTTTATCTTTTAATATGCCAATAAAAAGTAGTTTTAACTTGGAGTTTTCTAAGACAAACAAAATTTGACAATACCCATCACACTCACTGCCTTTCATAAATGAATCCACTTTGTCTTGTGCAGGCAAAATCGGTCCATTTAATATGAAATAATGCATACATTTAAAAACAGTCTTCAGCATTTTTGTAGTTGTTCGGTTGACCTGAAACCTCATTCTGTATATTTGAAGACTTAATTTGTCTATGCCCAGATTCAAGTTCCTTCATCAATTACATCATCTCTACCTCCTAGCCAAAAGTTTTTATCTTACCAAATCACAACGATCATCAATTTCATCATCTCAAAACAAAAAACAAGTGTCTGTAATAACATCATCTCATAACAAAAACAAGTTTCTTCAATAACATCATTTCAAATAAAACAAAAACTAGTTTCTTCAATTACCGTATCTCTTAACAAAAACGAATTAGTTCGATGAATAATAAGTAAAAACAGTACTGCAGTTTAAAAGATACATCGTCAAAAGGCAGTTTTTCTGTCGACGGTTAGCAGATCCAATGAAAATCCAAAGCAAAAACAAAAAAGAATAAAATTCTGAGAAATTTCTTGAATGATTTAGGCAAAACCTGCCATTATACAAACTAAAAGGCAACCAGTTTCTCCGTCTTCATGTAAGGAAAAATCTTACTCACAATTGCGCAATATCTTAATCCCTTTCTCTTCTTTTCCACTGTCGGTCGGTCTATTCATCAAAAGATTGTTTATTTACTGATACAAATCAAAAGTCGGTGTAAAATATATGATACATTGAAATTATGAACCGGGCTCTTCACATTTATGAAATGAAATGATTCTAATTAGTATAACATGTTTTGTTTGGCGTTATGTCCATTACTGAAAAGATATGTAAAAGACAATTTTAAAAGGGTCGCTAACTGTCAAAATCGTGATCACCGATTTGTCTCCAATTCCCATATTGATTTATAGCATACTAAAAAGTAAAATCACAAAAATACTGAACTTAGAGGAAGATCAATTGGGAAAGTCCATAATCACATGGCAAAATCAAATAACAAAACGCATCAAAAACGAATGGACAAAAACTGTCATATTCCTGACTTGGTACAGGCATTTTCAAATGTAGAAAATGGTGGATTAAACCTGGTTCTATAGCGCTAACCCTCTCACTTTAATGACAGTCTCATCAATTTCCGATATTTTTACATTGATGCGTTAAATAAACAGACACAATAAATATAATAGTCAAAACACATATCCAAACTACAATAAGTTTGTAAAAAGAAGTTAGTAGTGCATTAACTAGATGATATATAACAACATTTCGTGTGTATTTTAGTCTAGAAGCCATATATGTTACTGGTCCGAGACTACAATTAATTCGTAGTGCATTTCTTTTAGAACATAAATGAAAATTAAAAAAATCCCACATGCGCTTTCTCAATGAAATTTTTACATTGTGCTTTACTACTTTTGGGGCAAGTTATATAAAAATTATAGAAAACTTCATCGGCTCTAACTCAAAATATGGACAATTTTATGTTTAGGGCGTCTTGAAATCTTTTGACACCTTCCGAATTGCTAATTTTAAACCTTTTTCAGCTAGACCAAATCACTACTTTCCTTTAAAATTCTGGACCCTAATTTTTTTACCGTGTAATTTTACCACCTTCTTGCAATTTTAGGCATTGAACATGGAGAAATAAATTTGGAAGGGGTATAAAGATTAATGGTAAGTAACCCACTGTTAACACTAGGGACTATATTCGTGAACAACGAAAATCAAGAGACGACAATTGTGGTCTCGGACCTAATAGGATAGAAAGAGTTGACCAATCTCAAAAAAACTTAGTATGATCAAAGCTTAATAAATTATAACACTGCTTACAAAGTTTCATAACAATAGGATATATGTCAAAGACAATGTATAAAATTCTAAAATCATCTTTGCGTGTTAAATTTTTACGTTAAAATTGAAAAAAATCAACTATCAACATTTGGGGCTTTAAAAATTAAAAGATTGCAACAAAATACTTTTTAAATTCTTTAATATATAATTCATCATGTACTAAAAGCAAAAGCGTATTCATTTGATTTATCAGACTTAGCATAATTATTCAACAGTCAAATTTATATGAGCCTGCGCCTAAAAATTGAGGTTTTTCAATGAAAAGGGGGGGGGGGGGGCTTACCTGAAGATGTAATATTTTCCAGCAATTTTAAATTTGTGAAGCTTTGTGGTTATAAATAATCCTTACATATGTTTTGAATGTACTTTAAATGGAAAGAAACGTTACAAATAACATATCATATTAGTTTAAAAGGGTCTTAGGCCAAGTAAGACTGGAAAAAGATTAGGGTCAATTTAGACCTTGCCACATATTTACTTTAAGAAATGCATATTGAGGATATAAGAAATAACAATTTGTGTCTTTTTTTATCATTTCGATACGCATGTGACATGATACAACAAATCTGAACACAAATAGACTCTTGCAATTAACTTTTCTTGCAGACAGTATGGTCTGATACAAAGATTTTTGCCTTTTTAGTGAAAAACTTGCATGCAATTTTAGTCTCAACAGGCTTATATTTAAGCCACTTGCTATCCTACAGAAGAAAAGAAAGATATTATGTGAAATGGAACAGGTACAATAGACATTGTAAAGTGCTTTTGATACAACTTTAGTGAGATCTTTATTATGGACTTCAAATTTATGTACCAAGCTCCCCACTTTTGACTTTATCCAAACAGGGCGTTAGACAAGGGTCATTTATACAACACATTTTGCACATATTGTCTGAGACAATCTTCTTTTCTGTAGATTCAGAGTTCATAAATAAGTAAAAGAACTAGATAAAGGCATGGAAAAACAAGTATAGACACATGAAAACCTGTCAGATAGAGGATCAGGATGCCATTTATGCATCAATATTGAAAAAGCTATAAAAGCCTATTTTGACCATAAAATGCCAAAATTTTTGCAGAAATTCTATAAAATAAAAGTTGAAATCATTTAGTTTTATGCTTTTGACAAATTGACACCATCAAATCATTTAGGGAAGTTGCCAAAGTACAGATTCTATATTTACAATATTACCTCTTAGGTCCGAGACCACAATTAATTCGTAGTGCATTTCTTTTAGAACATAAATGAAAATTAAAAAAATCCTACCTGCGCTTTCCCAATGAAATTTTTACAGTGTGTCGTACTACTTTTGGAACAAATTATATCAAAATTATAGAACACTTTAAAGGCTTTAACTCAAAATATGGACAAATTTATGTTTAGGGCGTCTTTAAATCTTTTGACAGCTTCCGAAGTGCTAATTTTTAACATTTTTCAGCTAGACCAAATCACTACTTTCCTTTAAAATTCTGGACCCAAATTTTTTGTACAGTGTAATGTCACCATCGTCTGGCAATTTGAGGCATTGAACATGGAGAAATAAATTTGGAAGGGGTATACAAATTAATGGCAAGTAACCCACTGTTAATTCTAGGGACTATATTCGTGAACAACGAAAATCAAGGGACGACAATTGTGGTCTCGGACCTAATAGGATAGAAAGAGTTGACCAATCTCAAAAAAACTTAGTATGATCAAAGCTTAATAAATTATAACACTGCTTACAAAGTTTCATAACAATAGGATATATGTCAAAGACAATGTATAAAATTCTAAAATCATCTTTGCGTGTTAAATTTTTACGTTAAAATTGAAAAAAATCAACTATCAACATTTGGGGCTTTAAAAATTAAAAGATTGCAACAAAATACTTTTTAAATTCTTTAATATATAATTCATCATGTACTAAAAGCAAAAGCGTATTCATTTGATTTATCAGACTTAGCATAATTATTCAACAGTCAAATTTATATGAGCCTGCGCCTAAAAATTGAGGTTTTTCAATGAAAAGGGGGGGGGGGGCTTACCTGAAGATGTAATATTTTCCAGCAATTTTAAATTTGTGAAGCTTTGTGGTTATAAATAATCCTTACATATGTTTTGAATGTACTTTAAATGGAAAGAAACGTTACAAATAACATATCATATTAGTTTAAAAGGGTCTTAGGCCAAGTAAGACTGGAAAAAGATTAGGGTCAATTTAGACCTTGCCACATATTTACTTTAAGAAATGCATATTGAGGATATAAGAAATAACAATTTGTGTCTTTTTTTATCATTTCGATACGCATGTGACATGATACAACAAATCTGAACACAAATAGACTCTTGCAATTAACTTTTCTTGCAGACAGTATGGTCTGATACAAAGATTTTTGCCTTTTTAGTGAAAAACTTGCATGCAATTTTAGTCTCAACAGGCTTATATTTAAGCCACTTGCTATCCTACAGAAGAAAAGAAAGATATTATGTGAAATGGAACAGGTACAATAGACATTGTAAAGTGCTTTTGATACAACTTTAGTGAGATCTTTATTATGGACTTCAAATTTATGTACCAAGCTCCCCACTTTTGACTTTATCCAAACAGGGCGTTAGACAAGGGTCATTTATACAACACATTTTGCACATATTGTCTGAGACAATCTTCTTTTCTGTAGATTCAGAGTTCATAAATAAGTAAAAGAACTAGATAAAGGCATGGAAAAACAAGTATAGACACATGAAAACCTGTCAGATAGAGGATCAGGATGCCATTTATGCATCAATATTGAAAAAGCTATAAAAGCCTATTTTGACCATAAAATGCCAAAATTTTTGCAGAAATTCTATAAAATAAAAGTTGAAATCATTTAGTTTTATGCTTTTGACAAATTGACACCATCAAATCATTTAGGGAAGTTGCCAAAGTACAGATTCTATATTTACAATATTACCTCTTAGGTCCGAGACCACAATTAATTCGTAGTGCATTTCTTTTAGAACATAAATGAAAATTAAAAAAATCCTACCTGCGCTTTCCCAATGAAATTTTTACAGTGTGTCGTACTACTTTTGGAACAAATTATATCAAAATTATAGAACACTTTAAAGGCTTTAACTCAAAATATGGACAAATTTATGTTTAGGGCGTCTTTAAATCTTTTGACAGCTTCCGAAGTGCTAATTTTTAACATTTTTCAGCTAGACCAAATCACTACTTTCCTTTAAAATTCTGGACCCAAATTTTTTGTACAGTGTAATGTCACCATCGTCTGGCAATTTGAGGCATTGAACATGGAGAAATAAATTTGGAAGGGGTATACAAATTAATGGCAAGTAACCCACTGTTAATTCTAGGGACTATATTCGTGAACAACGAAAATCAAGGGACGACAATTGTGGTCTCGGACCTAATAGGATAGAAAGAGTTGACCAATCTCAAAAAAACTTAGTATGATCAAAGCTTAATAAATTATAACACTGCTTACAAAGTTTCATAACAATAGGATATATGTCAAAGACAATGTATAAAATTCTAAAATCATCTTTGCGTGTTAAATTTTTACGTTAAAATTGAAAAAAATCAACTATCAACATTTGGGGCTTTAAAAATTAAAAGATTGCAACAAAATACTTTTTAAATTCTTTAATATATAATTCATCATGTACTAAAAGCAAAAGCGTATTCATTTGATTTATCAGACTTAGCATAATTATTCAACAGTCAAATTTATATGAGCCTGCGCCTAAAAATTGAGGTTTTTCAATGAAAAGGGGGGGGGGGCTTACCTGAAGATGTAATATTTTCCAGCAATTTTAAATTTGTGAAGCTTTGTGGTTATAAATAATCCTTACATATGTTTTGAATGTACTTTAAATGGAAAGAAACGTTACAAATAACATATCATATTAGTTTAAAAGGGTCTTAGGCCAAGTAAGACTGGAAAAAGATTAGGGTCAATTTAGACCTTGCCACATATTTACTTTAAGAAATGCATATTGAGGATATAAGAAATAACAATTTGTGTCTTTTTTTATCATTTCGATACGCATGTGACATGATACAACAAATCTGAACACAAATAGACTCTTGCAATTAACTTTTCTTGCAGACAGTATGGTCTGATACAAAGATTTTTGCCTTTTTAGTGAAAAACTTGCATGCAATTTTAGTCTCAACAGGCTTATATTTAAGCCACTTGCTATCCTACAGAAGAAAAGAAAGATATTATGTGAAATGGAACAGGTACAATAGACATTGTAAAGTGCTTTTGATACAACTTTAGTGAGATCTTTATTATGGACTTCAAATTTATGTACCAAGCTCCCCACTTTTGACTTTATCCAAACAGGGCGTTAGACAAGGGTCATTTATACAACACATTTTGCACATATTGTCTGAGACAATCTTCTTTTCTGTAGATTCAGAGTTCATAAATAAGTAAAAGAACTAGATAAAGGCATGGAAAAACAAGTATAGACACATGAAAACCTGTCAGATAGAGGATCAGGATGCCATTTATGCATCAATATTGAAAAAGCTATAAAAGCCTATTTTGACCATAAAATGCCAAAATTTTTGCAGAAATTCTATAAAATAAAAGTTGAAATCATTTAGTTTTATGCTTTTGACAAATTGACACCATCAAATCATTTAGGGAAGTTGCCAAAGTACAGATTCTATATTTACAATATTACCTCTTAGGTCCGAGACCACAATTAATTCGTAGTGCATTTCTTTTAGAACATAAATGAAAATTAAAAAAATCCTACCTGCGCTTTCCCAATGAAATTTTTACAGTGTGTCGTACTACTTTTGGAACAAATTATATCAAAATTATAGAACACTTTAAAGGCTTTAACTCAAAATATGGACAAATTTATGTTTAGGGCGTCTTTAAATCTTTTGACAGCTTCCGAAGTGCTAATTTTTAACATTTTTCAGCTAGACCAAATCACTACTTTCCTTTAAAATTCTGGACCCAAATTTTTTGTACAGTGTAATGTCACCATCGTCTGGCAATTTGAGGCATTGAACATGGAGAAATAAATTTGGAAGGGGTATACAAATTAATGGCAAGTAACCCACTGTTAATTCTAGGGACTATATTCGTGAACAACGAAAATCAAGGGACGACAATTGTGGTCTCGGACCTTCTATCGAGATGACTTCCGAAAACGACCAACGTTCATTTAACACGATATTAACACAAAAATAAATATAAAAAGAAAGTGATCTCATGCAATTGGATTTTTCTATGTCTGTTTGACGGCATGTTAAAGGTTAAAACAATGAGTTACTTATTGATTTTACCTGTGAAAGAATAAGTTTTGTGGATCGTATTAGGCAAACAAATGCCCTGTTTGTTATTTGGTATATCCAGAAGAATGATAATTGCAATTTCTGTGCACATGTCTTTTGATGTCTTTTTATGTTTACCCGTTATCTCCTTTTCATATCCACTTTAACACACCCGCGATATTCATTTTTTTTTAGATCTTTATTTTATTTAAGGAATGACTGTAATACTTTTTCTGTCTATGAAGAAATAACATAAAAAATGTGGTGCACACTGAATAACGCGCGTAGCGGGTTATTGAACAGTGTGCACCACATTTTTTATGTTATTTCGAATAGACAGAAAAAATATTACAGTCATTTCTTATAATTTAATTCTAAATTCCATTTTAAACCGTAGAAAACCACGAAAAAACGTTGATGACGTCACGGTCACATGACTAAATTATGTCTATGAAATGATAACAAAATAACGTCAGCCAATCAGAAGACGCGTTAAATTTTAAATTAAATTATAATACGAATACTGGTATTGCACTTGAAGAGTTACTACCTGTCATTGTGGATTGGATTGTCTAAAATATATCCATTTCATTTGCAATGCTTACTGTGGCCAGTAAAACTGCTTTTGAGACTCAATTTCTTAATTGATGGAGACACCTCTTTTACTGCAATACTGTTATAACTTATTATAACGCAAATCTTTTGTAACGATAATTTTCATTGGACGTTGACAAAAATTCCACGTTCTACCAGTCCGTAACTAAGAAAGCCACCTTTTTTAAAATCTGATTATTTTTGGTATATAATTTCTCATAAAGTAAAAATGAAAGGCACATTTTGAGCCTAAAAATGTTCTTTTTGTCAACGTTGGAACCATTCTGAAGCGTACGAAAGGTATAAATGCGTCATGAGTTTTATGTTTGACACCGTGAGTATACATATGACGTCAGATTGTTTAGTTGCTAAAGACAATGTAACAGTTACTCAGACTTTTTTATTTATGTCATTTTACGCCAAAATATGTGTTAAAAAGTATTTATTTTAATAGGCTGCATTAGATCAGAGATAACTGTATAGTATTTTGTGCTTGGCTTTCGTAAAAACTTGATTTTATTGTCGCAAATATCCGTTTACCTAGCTCCGCTACTCGTCGTTAGGTTAACTCAATTTGCGACAGTAAAATCTACGTTTTACAAACATGACAAAGGCCAAGCTTAAAATACAATACAGATATCTACTAAATATTTATCAAATAAATTTGTTTTTGTTAATAGCTGCTATAATTGAAGAAACTTGTTTTTGTTAATAGTTGCTATAATTGAAGAATCTTGTTTTTGTTATGAGATGATGTAATTGAAGAAGCCTGTTTTTGTTATGAGATGATATAATTGAAGGAACTTGTTTTTTTTATGAAATGATGTAATTGAAGAAACTTGTTTTTGTTAAGAGATACTGTAATTGAAGAAACTTGTTTTGTTAACAGATATGATGTAATTGAAGAAACTTGTTTTTGTTATGAGATGAGGAAATTGAAGAAACTTGTTTTTGTTATGAGATGATGCAATTTAAGAAACTTGTTTTTATTTTGAGATGATGTAATACAGAAAACCGTATCCATTGTTCTTGCGGAGCTGGTTGTGTATATAGAAGAATTACACATAGATTCACCTTCATAATTCTAGCACAATATACATATATAAAACTTATTCTTACCTTTCCAAAATATATTCCTATCTCGATAATACTAACCTTTATAGAAAACTATATATATATACTGACATTCAATGATTCAATGAATATAGCAAAACACTGTGTTCAATTCTTAAATGCTTGACAGATACCAGCGATCAGTTGTGATTAGCCTATCTACTAGTATGCACTTGTGAAATCGGTTTAGTGGAAGACCAAATAGTAGTCCTGTTTGGAGGTTTTCACATAGAAATAGCAGCGCTTAGAACCATAGGCGATTGATTAGACAATAGTGGTTTTACAAGTGCCTTGAGTCAAGCGAACATAGCATCATTGGGAACAGTAGATTAGTTTTTGAGAGCGTCTCATGTCTACAGAACACGAAAATTAACGCTCATGAGGTAACTACAAGTGCACTGTACATTCTTATGCAACGATCATACAGACTGTTTATAGAAGAACGCAGCCCTGAAGATACTGATGTTTCTTTTGAGGAATGGCGTGAGCTGACTTCTGGTCGTTAACATTAAAGTTTGAATTGTACATTCTGCTGTTTGTTGGATCATTAAGAGAAGGTAAATTCAAGTTATACAAAGATTGTATGACGCAGATCATTCCATGGTTCTTTGTTTTAGACGATCCAACCTATGCAAAGTGGCTTCCGGTACATGTACGCGATATGATGGCATTGAACACTACAGCCCCATGTGTTGCAACATAATTTGGAAATGGCAAGTTTGTGTTGCATAAATCGTAGAGTAAATTTTCGAAAATTGGTATAGATCAAGCACAAGAACAAAATAATAAACTTGTCAAAGGAAAAAGTGGAGTGACAGGCTTGAAATATGGCACAACTTCGGCGTTGGATGGTGTCTGGACCGGAAATTGCCAGAGTAATTAACTAACACGTGTCTGTGAGACTATACAAAATGTAGAAATCTTTAAAAAAACCAATACCATCAGTTAGTAACTGAAAGATCCGAAAAATAATTCAAAGTCACTCTTTGTACCAATACAACAAAACAAGCTACAGCTGTTCAGTCGACAACAACCGAAGACCGAAACAAAAGACAAACAGCAGATGACATCTTTGAAGCAAAATTGTTCTTTATTTTCACAATTATATGTTTCATGTCAAGTAAGAAATGTTGACTTACATGAATTCATTCGGCAGGAAAACCAATAATATTCTCAAGCTCTTTCACAGTTTGGAAAATACTTTAGATTGAAATTTGATCTGTTAGTTCAATTGGTAAGATTGACAGTGCTGCGAGAGAACCCACCAAATGCAGACCTTTTGGTCAAAGATGGCACAGCAATCATTAATATGTTAAAGGGATTGCAACGAGTACTCGAGTAATCGAGTACTCGCTCGGAAGGTCGAGTACCAGAGAGCAATTTGAGTACTCGGATACTCGTTTGCCTTTTAAAAACCTTGAAATATTTCTCCGACTTATATATATAAATTAGTTCCTATTTGAATATCCATTGTATACTAAGAAAAATAATATCTACCACAACGTAAATTCGTTTATCCTTACTCCTATGTGTTATAACTTAGTTTCAAGTTTCTCTATAATCGCAAAACGTGTTTTAGCAGTACCAGCGTATTAAATTTTCGATCTTTTGACATCCTTAGTTGAAACCCTGCGGAAGTAAGATATTTGAAGACTATTTCAACGACATTTTCATGCCTTACATACATGGTCAGTTGCGTTTTATAAGTCGACGTGATTAGTTTGGGATGAGTACTTCTCGAAAAGTTTTAAAGCCTCAACAAGATGTAAAATAGGCAAAGGTGTTAGAAGATGCGTCCTGCCAATAAAACGGAGCTGTTCATATATTTAGCTGAATAATTGGTAGCCTCAGAAAGAGGGTATGATGAACAGAAACAGGTGATAACTACGAAAGGAAATGATGTTCCAGGCAGACTACCAAAAGATAGAAGTAAATTATCACCGTGCACACACGAAGAAGAATATACACTGATGATGCTGCATGTGTATGATGCTGTAGAAGAAGGATTAAAACGAGTTACATTGCGAACTGTTTATACCAGTGGTCTCGCTAGCCCAAAATAGAAGGGCGCCGCGCCCTGGGTGCCCTCAGCTGCGCCCTGGGTGCCTTCATATGCGCCCGTCTGCCCTGACGTCTTTTTCCAAAATTATCTTGTGCCGTTTTGGTAAAATTACATATATGACACCTGTGTGATTGCCCCCAGGTTAATCATGTCATTACAATCAATTACAATGATGGTGTTAATAACTAGGACAATGTATCTTTTTGTCATACTTTTGATGAATGTGTCAGCGAGTGTGTTTAGCTTGGGTCGGCATTTTCGATCTCCAAGTCACAATTAATGGAAGAGCGTATATAAATGAAGACTTTCATGACTTTAGAATTGAATTTAAGTCATCAAAATAAAACTATGCCATTTACAGAAATGCCTTCCATCTCAACTTGTTAACGACAAGCACAGTTTTTAATTAACCCAAACGTGGTGGAAATTGATTTTGGAGTTACTTCCCCTGTTTTAGCTTATTACAAATTTGTGCTCTAAAAATATTATCTAGTACCAAAAAAGGAATAAATTACCAATTGAATATATAATAACATAATAATGTTACCTTAAAGATATTAACTGTCTTTGAACATATTAAAAAATATATATTGCAATTTCTACTTGATAATTATACTTTTAGCAATCCATGTTCTAAACATTGTTAAATTAGTAATGATCTCCGTTCCAGATCATATGATGTATTCAAAGCAATAATTCCTATATAGATAAAAAAAACAAACAAAAAACACATATTCTTTGATAATGGGTAGAGTGAAGTTGAACTGTAAAAACATAATATGTTGAAGATGTACTATATCAATCATAACTACACAAACAATGAAATAAAGACTATAGTTGAAAAGCATCTTTATTTAAAAAAACCAACATATACAGTAAAAAAAAAAAGAAGAGATTCGTTAACTCGTGATACACACAGAAACGTAGACAAAAAAATAATACGGATGTCGAAGTTATTGCAATTTCTATTGTCTAGGAAATTGAGAGGAAAGAGTTTTTGGATTGCTTTTGGAGTTGGTAAAAACAGATATTTAGTTGTTCATGACATCGCAAAAAATCTTGGACCTTTAAGGTCACAAGGACTTTTGTTCTTTCACTCCTTCACATGTTTTGATAAAGTTTCGTAGTTTGCTTACAAGGACAAAAAAACTGCATGGGATGCATGGACTTCTTTTGGAGAGATTACACCTGTGTTTGAAACATTTAGTAGAACAGCATCACATAATGTTATTTCCAATTTCTTGCTTCAGATAGAGCGATATGTTATACTGATCTATATATATATATGATAAACAAGTGAATGTACTAAGTTGAACGACGCACGGAAAGATCTATTCACTAGGAAAGGAAGGGCAATAGATAACATTTCTCCATCAAAATCTGCTTTACTAGAACACACAAAACGAGTTGTTTACATGGCAAGCCTTTGTTGGGGGAAATGTCTAGAACCTTCGTCCCAAGGAGGTTCAACGAGTGAATGGGGATAGCAGAAAGACAAAACATAGAAGTGGGTGCCCTATTTGAATCCCTGCAACAAGCTTCAGTCTGTTGTAATGAGCAGATAAAGTGTGCATGGCCTTAAAATTGAAAAATGAATGTCGTGGACGGTGCAAATGCGTGAAGGCCATGCTGCTTTGAACAGTATTTGTGATAGGGAATGTGACAGAGACTAGATGGCAAATTAAGAAGTGATATAATTTGACAACTGAAGAAGTGTAAATACTTTCGTGTAGAAATGTGGTTGAAGTACAATTTGATAGAGAACAAAAATAGTTGAAATTTGGTTTTGTGCATTTCACTTGTTTTGGCGGTAAAAAAAAAAAGATTTAGTTTCAAATAACTTTTTTTTCACGATTTGTGAAATTTATAGCATCTTTCGCCATCTTGAAAATGTCCGCCATTTTAGATTTTTTCAGAGTGGGTCCATAGCTTAAATGGACCACAATATACATGTTTACTCTTGTGCAAAGTTTCATGCTTTTTCACCAAACCGACATTTCTTTTTAAAATATGCATGAATTAGCTGGACTATTTGTTGAATTTAGAGCTAAACTTTTCAAGATTGTCAGCTGTGCGCCTCTTCTGGCCGACTTGTTCTTATTTCGTATGAATCGGAATTCCATAAGACACTAATCAGAAGAACAAAGAAATTAGATAATTCAATTTCACATTCAGATATATTGATGGTCTTCTTTCCATCCACATTCTAAACTTTTCTGATTGGGTTCCATTAATATATCCTATTATCATTGATATGGTAACATTTATAAATTGACTGCTAAAAAAAAAAAAAAAATTGAAATACTAAGGCTTTCCTACCTCAGGAATATATTACCTTAGCTGTATTTGGCGAAACCGTTAGGAATGTTGGTCATCAATGCTCTTTAACTTCGTACTGTATTTGGCCTTTTTAACTTTTTTAGATTCGAGCGTCACGGATGAGTCCTTTGTAGACGAAACGCGCGTCTGGCGTTAATACAAAATTAAATCCTGGTATCTATGATGAGTTTATTTACAGAACTATAAATTAAAGAAAATTCCCTCAGTCTCATTTTAAGATTTCTTCCTCAATTTGACAAAAGCGTTAATTTCAATATCAGAATCAATGACAAACGAGACGATTTTAATTTTGAAACAATACATTTCCAACTTAGCAGCACTATTCCAACTTCACCTGCATATGGGATATACATTTCCCAACTCATTCGGTATTTAAGAGATTGCAGCTTCTTCTCAGACTTTTTAATACGTCTCCAGTGTCTGAGCAGAAAGTCAGTGAACCAAGGCTTTATCAAAGAGCGTTTCGTCCTTTCTCTCTAAAATCTTTGGAAGATACCTTGTAGATAAATATACCGTATCAACTACAAAAATAATATATGCTGGTCTAGAAGTATATATTCTAGGTACTGACCTTGTGTATCATTTCAATCACGTCTAACAGTGTTCTTTTTATCTCACTTTGAATATTTATTTCTTTTGCTTGTTTAGGTATTTTTTTGTTGTGATCACTTTATGACGTGGCTCGGTATTTATACATCCCGCCATTGTGATATTGTGTTATGGTCATTTTGTAATTCTTGTCTTTAATTTTAGTTTACCAGGCATAGATTACCTTAGCCGTATTTGGCACAACGTTTTGGAATTTTGGATCCTTAATGCTCTTCAACTTTGTACTTGTTTGGACTTATAAATATTTTGATATGAGGGTCACTGATGAGTCTTATGTAGACGAAACGCGCGTCTGCGTACTATATTATAATCCTGGTACCTTTGATAACTAATTAGATTATGTGATTTGTTTATAGAGTGTTAAGTGCCATTTTGTTTTGCTATGTTGACATAATTGTTTGTTTAATAGTATTTCGATTAATACAAATTTTTGACTGCCCTATCGCGATTTTTGACACTTTTATCTATTATGTCTGGTTTATTTGTGCGCACATATGATTGTCAATATAATCTTATTATATGCAACTATTATACAATCGTGGTAAGCTGTACAACCGGTTTAAACGGCCATTCCTGCAAAGTGAAATATCCGTACCAAGTCAAGTTGTTTTACAATGGCTTGATGTGTACGAGCGTTTTCCGTTTTTTTTTTTGCCAGTTAATTAGGTACATTCCGTATTAAATTTCTTTGAGTTCGGTCTTGTTGTTATATTTAATTTAACCTAACAAGAATCACAACAAGAATAATTAGAACTGTGACATACATTTCATACTTAATTCACTTTGATTAAGGCTAGGTACAAGTTCATATCTAGAGATAGGACCATGTAATCTTACAATAGTTGTATCTGAGGGAGAATGCAATCATGCAACATCAATTAGACCAACGTGACCTAAATTTCAATGTTTAATAACTTCCGTTAAAGTTTAGGTCCGAGCTCATATCCCAGGTACTATCTTTGTCTGTTTTTCCACATTGTTCTGGGTTATTCTACAGATGTATCTGAGGAAAGATCCAAATTGAGAATGGAAATGGAGAATGTGTCAAAGAGACAACAACCCGACCACAGAGCAGACAACAGCCGAAAGCCACCAATGGGTCATTCAATAAGGATATAGACACTCTGACCTAGATTTCATGCCTCGCTGACTGGATAAGGTTAAGATCCAATCAGGTACTATTAGATAACAAAGTATGTAAACGTGCATCAATAAAGAAATTCAAACCAGAAAAAACACAGAGAGCGTGATTTGTTGAAAACAATAAACGAAAAGCAAACAAGTTTAGAAAACACATGTACCGTTAAATCATTATATACACCAAAAGTAAACCTATTTTCGATCTATGAGTTTGAATATCCCTCTGGGATCTGTCGCCACTCTTCTATCATGTCTATAGCTTATTGCATCTGAGAAACGAAAGTGTTGGTGATATGAGCCTTTTTAATGCCAATACACAAGACCAATCATTCCTTCCTTATGACATCATTATAGTAGTTATTCAGTTTTGGCAATTAAAAACAGAATAGCTAATTCTATGTTTATTATTGATTAAAAAGAGGACGACATTGATAGAAACTAATTAAACAAGTATAAATAATGAAATATCATAAACAATAAACAATAATTAAAGCTATATTCTTTAGTATTTATAAATAAAAGTTTTATTTTGAATTAAGTATCAAGTGGCTATGCCAATAGGTGCTCCCTGAGTTTTGTTTACATGCTACTGTGGAGCAATTTAAATTATATTGTATTCTATGCAATACATAATAGTTGGCCAAAGAATTATTTGACATCATCTGAGGGTATTTTGTGGAATTAACATAGGTCATGGGACATTCCAGTGCACTGTATAAGAAATTATGGTCTTTACAGACCAAGACTTTGGGTAGCACATTTTTATCTGTAAATCGTTAAAGATTCATTTGAAAGTATATTAATCATATACCATTCGATTTGCTTAGTCATTTTTCTCCACACATATATAAATATGTTATTTGCATAAAACAAGTTGACAAGTATATGTTCATCGAACGAAATGATATGTTCCCAATCATTTGGGAACTTTTTCAAAGTTAAATTAAGCTTTTCAAAATCGAGCTTTCGTTTAAGATTTGAGATATTAGTACATGAATACAATAACATATTCTGACAAAAGGAATAGAATGGTACAAGGTTTAAATACTTTGAAATTAACTTTTACAATTTAGTAATAGAAATAGGTCGCTCCAAATCTAGATCAGCAATTTAAATGTTTTCTGGATGTGGTGCCCTATGACATCCCAAGGCCCAAGTCCCTACAAAGGCTGCCAGAAGTCAGACAATTCTCAGACTGTGGGGAAAAGCGGTCTGTAAAATGAATAGCAGGACAGATTCACTCTAAATTTTAGGATATAATTTGAAGGAAAACATTAACATAAACAGATTAAAAAACATAAATGTAAAAAAGAAGATGGGGTATGATTGCCAATGAGACAACACTCAACAAGAGACCAAATGACACAGAAATTAACAACTATAGGTCACTGTACTCTTTTTTTTTTGAAAGAAAGTGATATATCGAAATTAAAAAAATTAACTATTATAATAAGTATATAAAAAAATAGTCATAAAATGAACAGTGTTAAAAAAATGAATTTATGACCAATTAATCAAATCTCAAAAAGGGTATAACCAATAACATAACAATAACATGTAGCACATAGTTATGTTGATTTTACTAAATTGTATATTTTGAAAATCTATTTTCTAATGAAATTTTAAGACAATATACAATGATATTTGTTATATTTAGGAAGCTTTTGAAAACAAACTACAAGTTGGAAATTACATATTCTTCACAATCAATGAATATTATTAACTATCGTTGTTGAATACATTCTTTAGACAACACAATTACACTTTATATTATTAAACGGGCACTAGCTATCAAAATGATATTCACCGATTTGACTCAAATTCTCATATTTGATATATAACATTATTAAACACATATCCACCTTATAATAAGTCTTATACGGACAGTAAACAGTGCATATACTAGATAATATACATAAGATTTCCTCGTGTATTTTAGACTATACGCAATCTAATTACTATCGAGATGACCCCGAAAACTACCGACGGTCACATAACACGATACAAACATAAACAAAAATAAACAAAAATATAAATATTCATGGTCCTCGCGCAAATGGATTTTTCTATGTCTATTTGATTTCATGTTTAAGGTTAAAAATAAGTTCATTTTCGATTTTACCGGTATAAGAATTATTTTGTGGATCGAATCAGTCAATCAAATGATTTACCGTTGTGTCACTTTCAATATTGACATTTTATTTTTTTATTAATAGAACACGCATCAATCCTGTGTAATCTATCTCTAGCTAGGGGGTTAAATTTAAGTTCACATGAATACGTATACGGATTCAAAGAGGTAGAATCATTCACTTGCATGAAAAGTAAAAAAATGCAGAGTTTGGTTATTTTACACTGCATGTTCCCCTGCTCAGCATTTTACAGAAATTTTGCTAAATTTAATAATCGTATCAAAACTTTAAATCAAAAAAAGATATGATTATAAGATTTTGTATTATTATATAAATTGTCAAAGTTAAGATAAAAACAAAAAGATAGCTTTTTTACTCCTTTTATGGTATAAAGCCAAACAAGTACAAAGTTGAAGAGCATTGAGGATTCAAAATTCCAAAACGTTTTGCAAAATACGGCTAAGGTAATCTATGCCTGGGATAAGACAATCCTTAGTTTTTTAAAAAGTTCAAAGTTTTGTAAACAGAAAATTTATGAAAATGACCACATTTTTGATTTTCATGCCAACACCAAAGTGTTGACTACTGGGCTGGTGATACACTCGGGGACGAAACGTCCACCAGCAGTGGCATCGACCCGGTGGTGTAAATATAGTTATCAAAGGTACCAGGATTATAATTTAATACGCCAAACGCGCGTTTCGTCACCATAAGACTCATCAGTGACGCTCATATCAACATATTTATAAAGTCAAACAAGTAAAAAGTTGAAGAGCATTGAGGGTTTAAAATTCCAAAAAGTGTTGCCAAATACGGCTAAGGTAATCTATGCCTGGGATAAGAAAATCCTTAGTTTTTCAAAAAGTTCAAAGCTTTCTTAACAGAAAATTTATGAAAATGACCACATTATTGATTAAAATTTCATGCCAACATCGCAGTGTTGACTACTGGGCTGGTGATACCCTCGAGGACGAAACGTCCACCAGGAGTGGCATCAACCCAGTGGTGTATACGTAAACAGTTATCAAATTAAAGGTACCAGGATTATAATTTAATACGCCAGACGCGCGTTTCGTCTACATAAGACTCATCAGTGACGCTCATATCAAAATATTTTTAAAGCCAAACAAGTACAAAGTTAAAGAGCAATGAGGATTCAAAATTCCAAAACATTTGCCAAAAACGGCTAACGTAATCTATGCCTGGGATAAGAAAATCCTTAGTTTTTCAACTCGGGGACGAAACGTCCACCATCAGTGACATCGACCAAGTGGTGTAAATATAGTTATCAAAGGTACCAGGATTATAATTTAATACGCCAGACGCGCGTTTTGTCTACATAAGACTCATCAGTGACGCTCATATCAAAATATTTATAAAGCCAAACAAGTACAAAGTTGAAGAGCAATGAGGATTCAAAATTCCAAAAAGATTTGCCAAATACGGCTAAGGCAATCTATGCCTGGGATAAGACAATCCTTAGTTTTTCAAAAAGTTCAAAGTTTTGTAAACAGAAAATTTATGAAAATGACCACATTTTTGATTTTCATGCCAACACCAAAGTGTTGACTACTGGGCTGGTGATACACTCGGGGACGAAACGTCCACCAGCAGTGGCATCGACCCAGTGGTGTTAATAGTTATTTTTAAAAAGTAAACCTAAACAAATATATTTACTAGTTCAGTGATAATGAACACCATACCAAACTCCAAATTGTACACAAGAAACTAAAATTAAAAATAGTTCAAGACTAACAAAGGCCAGAGGCTCCTCACTGGGGACAGGCGCAAAAATGCAGCTTGGTTAAACATGTTAATGAGATCTCAACCCTCCCCCTATACCTCTAGCCAATACAGAAAAGTAAACGTATAACAATACGCACGTTTAAATTCAGTTCAAGAGAAGTCCGAGTCTGATTCTTATTCGAGAATTGCAAAAAACTAAAAATTGCAGATCTATTTTTATCTTAAACATTTGTCATGAATTAACATAAACATATTTCTGACATGCCTGAAAAACTTGATATAGAAAGTTTGAAGGTAGTAATTGTAATTCAGCTAATGAAATATTAAAAAATATTGTAAAAATATTGTAAAAAAATAAAATTAGTCATTGAACATTTTGAAGACATATTTTGTGGAAATAGGCGGTCTAAAAATAACCAAACAGGAAGTGTTTATGTGAAAATTCACAATCTTTTTTTAGAAGCTTATTATACACTATTCAACCTGTTTAGGTGAGAAGCATGTCAACATAATTAATATATTGATGAATTTGTGTAATCTTCAAGTACGTATAAATGAGGTTATAAAATCGGTGACTTATTGATACGGGTATATATGTTAACTAATTATTTCAAAGCGATACACATCGTCTTATTCGAAACTGACCTGAGAAAATCAAAGACGAAATGTTAATTTTGCCGCCCTCAACATTGTTTTATGATAATTTATTTGTGTGTAGTCGACTTGATGTATTCTGACCACATTAATCTCCATGTATCGATTAGTGCTTACTTCTATGTGAAGGTTAAAATCATTTGTTCAGTCAGTGTTATTGTTACCCAAATTTCTATGCTATGACGTATATTCTATTTATAGCAGAGTTAGCTACATGTATATGTCAGCTTGTATATAAAAATAGTATACCAAAGGAACATTTATTATTTGTAATAATAAAGGCCGTGTGTTTACAGAATATGTTTGTATAGGAGAGAATAATATAGAATTTAGAATGTTATATATATATTTTAGGCTTAACATATGTAACAATAGCAAGTTTAATGAAGCTTAAAAAGAACATACAAGAACTCGAACATAGTTCTAAATTTTATTAGAGTATTAAGTCATCAGTGTTATGTGTCCTAACCATTTAACATATAAGTTTTCATACTATAGAGCCAATTTTACTTTACGGCTGTGAAAATTGGGGAAGGATAGGTATATACTTAAATGATATACACAAAGATTGAGAGCAAAATAAGCTAAAAGGTGACCTATAGTTGTTAAATGCTGTGTCATTTTATCTCGTGTGAAGAGTTGTCTAATTGACTATCATCCAAATCTTCTTTTTATTAAATTTATTCTGGTGTTATAAAACATTGTACATGTTTTGCACTTTATCGGAACAAGGAAAATTCCCTCTATTCTTTTTATATTCTACCCCATGTATGTGGATTATCATCGCCTTGTTAAGTCTACTTAAACGATATTGACACTATATGTCAATGAACATCAAACAATAGTTCACCCTGTGCTGGAAAAAAAAGATTATATATTATTCTGGATTATGTCAAATAATTACATGCAGTTTGCTACATGTACAACTACGTCATGCTAAACAATTCTTTGATAAAAAGTGTTGTCGTCTTTAATTTTGTATAAAACATTTTTGGAAAGTTCCTTGATTCATTTTTGGAATAAATATATTTTAAACAATCTATCGGAATTCAGTGATTATCAGTATTTAATTTTGAAACAAAAAGGGTAAAAGATCTTAAAACAAATATTCTATCTTCAAAACTAAAATGTTATTCAACACTATGCTTATGAATAATAGAAGTAGACCAGGAATTATTCTAATTGTAAACTGTATGAGCTGACTTTCTCCGTTTTATTACCGAACAATATTTGTTTATTATATGTATTAATAATCATAATGATATTGTACTGTCTATATTTGTAATTTGATTGATAGGCATGCAATGAGCATTACAATTAGAAAAGAAATGGTACATACATGAAAAATGAAAATACCACTTTGTAAATCGTTTTCCCAAAAAATGTTTTTTTTTCTAGATTTACCTACCCCAGAAACGTTCAAATTCGTTTGATTTTCTGAATGTATGTATAAAATACCAAAGCAGTCATGATGAAATGAAGTTTATATATTGAAATTACGACAGATACAAAACAACATGCATCTCTCGATCATAACAAGGAAAACAAGGAAAGCAATTAAACTAAGCCACATAAAACCCGGGAAAGGTAATTAATTTCAAATATACAGGTGGCATCTATCTTGGTACGTATCATAAAAAACTCTTGTTAGGTCAATTTAAGTCCTAATGCAAACATTTAGAAAAACACAAGCTGGGCAATATTAAACAGAAGTCTTAAAAGCCATAAGTAGGTATTATTGGAAGGTTCTCATAAATGTAGAAAATGAGCAATATTTAAATAAGAGTATATATATTGAATCCGATTAACATAAGAGTATATATATTGAATCCGATTAAAGGGCACCTTTTCCTAACATAAACACATATATATATATATATTTTTTATATATATAATAAAAATTGCAGTTTTTATCCATCGCAATCATAGATTTGAACGTTGTTTTCAATTTAGACTTTTTCGTTTGGGCTTGTATTATATTTTCCCTCCGGTTTATTTAACCCGTTCATCCTATTTCGACTCTTTAAGAGAGTCTGTCTTAAATTGAGGTAAATTATATGGCCTTCTAAATACCATTTCGATCCCTAACATCATTGAAGTGACACTTATTTTTAAAATCCGGATATGGTGTACTAATTTTAGTACCTCATGTTTGTGGAATACAATCTGCGCAACAATTTTATTGTTTTCTGTTTGGTATTAAATTAATATAAAGATCCAATTTAAGACATCATATGATCATGTTGTTTGGCAATTGTCAACGGCAATCAGCAGGGTTTAAGAACATCAATTTTTCGACCTGATGATAAAATAACTATACTCCGTACTAGAATAATTTGTCTCTCTAATACATAAAATTTAACTACATCACTCTATATGTACATGTATATGTAGTTTTTGGGATGTCTCTTATTTCAAAATAAGTACTTATAAAACTTGACACTGACATATTAATATTTTCAGACTCAACTGACATCAACCAAACAAATTGCTCATACTTTAAATAAAAGGGAAGTGTTTACATTGAATGTTTGCTTCTTTGAGAATAAATCCCGTCCTTTTCATATGCCATGCATATTAAAAAATGCAACTCGTCTTCAACCTGCATATTTTGACACAGACCACAAAATCTTTTATCGTTATCGATCTTTTCATATCTACCTTTCTCAATATTTTAACATGACTTTTCTTTGTATCTTCCTCATTTTTTTTAACTCATATAAACGTTGATTGTATATTTGTATATCATATATTTGAGTGTTTTCTTTCTTACAAAAAATTGTTTGTCCTTAATAGATTGATGAGAATTGAATATCGGAAAACTAATGTTACTATTACTTGATTTATTTCACTTGACTAGGCGGGATTTAATCGGTTCGCTTATTAAAGACCAGTCCATCTTTAGACAGGGGTTTTTGGATAAGTTCATCAATGAGGTTTCCAGTAATACGTCCCATATCATAACTCTTCTCATTAGACTCAGGTTACAGCAATAAACAACTTTGGGCCACAGTATGGCTTTCAACAATGCACAAAACCCTTACCTACCTTTGGTTAATTATAAAATGTATATATAGAACACATTTATTTAAAGATCGCAAGAGTATATACCATTAACATTTTATTTATGTTTTCAGCTTTACAAAAACTCTGTATAATCTGATGTCAAACCATCACTGCTTAAGTGGACAGAAGCAGCGAGGAGACGTTTGCTGTTGGACGGTTCAATGTAAAGGTACATTACTTATTTCAGATGCGATGTAACTTCGTCTCCTAAACAACAAGATAAATTAGTCATTCCATAGTGCTGTAGGTATACAATTTGTAAAATGGATTTCAATTTATCTTATGTGTAATAAGAATTAAATATTGAACTATTCGGGGCTTTTAATCTGCTCGAACATATGGCTTACGCAATATTTTGCACTGCTTTTGATTTTTTGATTTCTATACTCTTCAACTTTGTATTATATATAGCATGTCATCTGTCTTAATTCGGACATATGATCAGTATCATATTAACTTAAGATCGTACTGTGGAACAAAGGATAAAACCATAGTATCAAAGATAAGATTTATACTGTAACATAATTCAAAATGATGTAACTGTCAACTAGTGGTGCTTCGTTATCAGTAGACAAAATAAGTTTGAGCCTGATAAATACACAAGACAACATGCATGTAATTTAACCCTGACAACATGATCTTAACTATAGATCAAAGTTTTTAACATAATCCAATACTTAGTATATACAATCAACAATTAAGTTCGTTTTCTCTTATTTTATCCCTTATTTCGTGTTCTTGATGGTCAACACAATATAAAATATAATTGTGATCGAACAAAAAATAATTATAAGCTTTTATATAACGAGAAAAAAGGATATGAACATCGGTTTGACACACCGAAGTACGACACCCTTGTGTAAATAAAGGGTACATTAATCGGTGTTTTCAATTAAGCATTTTGTATGGAGCACACACTCGCAACAAGGTTGAGACGGTCTTTAGAACCACAAGCACTTTTCTAGAATTATAATTTATATATGTAGAGTATTGTCATTCCTGCATTGCAGAACATAGCTGCATTTTTTTGTATTCTTGTCTTTCATATTTGCTTATGCTATGTCTATATGCTTTTTTTGTGTTTCTTTGATACATAATGACGTGGCTCTTATTTAGAAAAATACACAATAAGTATATAGACAAGCAGCAAGAGGGACAAGGTAAACTTCTAATCTACATTCGGCAGAGGATATACCTAAAAGAAATATAGACTATATTTTCATATTTTGAACGACAAAATTATTTTACATCTCTACCCATGTGACGTTTACATTCTGATGTCAAACGATCAATTCTATGTCAGAGTTAATGTTAATTTAACCATTAAGTCCCAGTACTTGGAATTTTTAAATCCATAATGGGGGGTTAAACATACAAAAATAATATACAAAATACGAAAGCAATCAATGGGGTTGTTTAATTTGATATATGCTGATTTGTGCGTCTTTGTTTGTTTGTTTTTTTTGTGATTAAGATTGTAACACAATGATGACTGCTGTACCCCTACTTTTGACTTTTTTACCCATAAACATGTCTGTTTGTTTTGTTCATGCATCGTTTTCAATATAATGAATTTGATACGACTAGAATACAAGTGTGAGTTTTAACGCTATAAAAGCAGGTTCAATCCACCATTTTCGAATTAACAAAATGCCTGATTCAAATCTGAAATATGACAGTTGATATCAATTCGTTTGATGTGTTTGAGCTTTTAATTTTGCCATTTGATTAGAAACTTTACGGTTTGAATTTTCCTCGGAGTTCATTTTGTTTGTAATTTTACTTTTTTTAGGCAACAAATTATTGATCTATCATGTTTATCTAGCAGAGCAATCTAACAGATCATGCATTATATTGTCCAACATTCTCATTTTTAAATGCAGCCAGAGCACAAATATGTAGACAAAAAAATAGTCACATAAAAAAGAGTAAGATAAATAAGGGCAAATTATATAATCACATGAATAATGTTGTTCTGGGTTTCAGTATCGAATATTGAGTTAGTTTACTATCCCTTGAAATTAAAAAAAAAACCGAATGGACAGTTACTGCTATCCATTTTTGTTTCAAAGCTGAGGACTTTAAACCCTGTAACACACAGAACAGCACAGATGTTTGTGTTCCATGTCCAGAAGGACAATACATTGCAGATACATACGAAACAGAGTGGTTTGAACGATCACAATGTGTAGACCGGCCCACATGCCTACAAGGTGAGAATTGTAATAGCAATGCTGTGTAATTATGCAATTTTAGTTACAATAAGCCATCCCGAATCCTTTTTGAATTAAAAATTAAAAAAAAAGGTAAAGATTTGGAATAAATATTTATCTATTGTTAAATTTTCGAATTTTTAAAGATTTTAAGGTTTATAAAAGGAAAGTCCGGTAAGTGTCGATTTTTACCTAAAATTTTAGGTTCATCTGATGAAGGACTTTGGAAACTTTTTAAACACTTAAGGCTATACCAAACAATTTAACTTATATTAATTTGGGTCGTTTAATTTTGAATAATATTTTGACAAAATATTTACTTTGACACTTTGACATAAATTAAAACATTTCGTAAAATTTCAACCAACCACTTTAACAGAAAAAAAAACTTCTGTGTTATATAGCAGTTTGACAAACACCTATTATAATCATTGAAAAGCTTTATATTTCCTTAGCAATAGAACGTAATTAAGACGGTCGGCTGTTTTAACAGAGTTATCTCCCTGTAGTGTTATGCACTACCTAAAGTGACTACTTCAGTCTTAGTAATTAGTTTACATGAAAGAATGGAACTGATTTAATCATGAAAGTACCAAAATTCAAGCTTGAATATGAAAAATCTATCAAATATACCATAATATGTCACTCTTTAGTTGTGTTTTTGTCAAAAAGGAAAGTGGCCACATCCGTGTTCACTCCAATTCTATGTAAAATCATCAAATACAACTTACATTTAAATATTAAGAATTAACACAAATGCGGTCACTTTCATTAGAAACCGTCTAAAATCTAACTCAAATGCTTAAATTATGAAGTGATTAGAAATTTATCTTGACTTAATGATGCTAGTACCCGATATATGTGCATTATATTGTCGAAAACAGCCCATTTTTAGGTAGTACCAGTATTCTACTTTCCAAAAAAGTAACTAGTTTACTTTTAATAAGTTTGTTTCGGGGGCTGTTGAAAAAGGGGTCTTAATGAACCTTCTCCTTTAGCAGTTCCTAATCAGAAGAATATTTATAATTGGTTAAACAAATCTTTTGAACTGAAAGATATTGATGTATGTTATCAGTTTATTTCTTGAATCAATCTCATGAGATGATATCGATGCCAACAATTAAGGATAAATAAAATACAAAGCAATGAGCATGATGTTCATCATGCTCATTTGCAACACCATCGACAAATGATGCAGTCATTGACAATTCCCGGAACGTTCCTTGTTCAGGTAAAATAAGAAAAGCGCGTCTAAATCATTTAATTTATAAGGTACCAATAGTGTACATGGCGTTTTCAATTTGTCTTCGACTAATAAGTTTAAATAATCCTTTGGTAGCTTCCGTCACTTTTTTTTTTTAAATTTATTTATTTATTTACCATAACCATTATCACGATTGTTTATTTCTTAAATTTCACTACAGTTACTACTTTTGTATAGACAATATATATACCAAATATATATATTTATTAGTTCCAAATTTCATTTTTAGAACAAATACGAAATGAAAAAGGCATTTGTGTATGCGATCGAACTAAAGGATATATAAAACAAAGTGGAGGCGATGAAAATATATGTGTTTTAACTTTAGTCGAATGTAACAAGCCTGGCGAGGAGCTACATGAATCAGGTAATTAATCCTTGTCGAATAGATAATTATTTTACGATAATGCATAATGTAACAATAGTTTTTTTCCAGCAGATTCAGAAGCTTCTGGAGTCATTTATTTCGTCATAAAAAAATAATAATCACGTTGAAAATAGATTAAAAAAAAAGATAACTTGTCTTAACACTGTATAGACATTGTAAATGGAGTATGTGACGGTGTAGTTTTTCTTCCCTAGGTCAAGCGATTATTCCTAAATCTAATATCTGGACAATAACAGAGACCAGCCATGAATTCTCTACAAATTCTTCTGGGATATGAGATACTTAAAAAAGTTTATAAAAAACCACTTAATAAAGGTTTTTATATATATAATACATCGTCTCAAATTAAGCCCAACAATGTTAGATCTGCAAATGTTTTATTCATCAATCAACGAGATTCTAGCATCTGTTGTTTGATATCGCGGCAACAATATTTGCGCTGTGTCCAGCGCCCTAGAGAACTAAAAAAAACCTTCATAAAATATAGCTTCATCTTAGGTTGTATGTAACACGGTAAATGGTATATAGTCACCAGTTAATGGTATGCATTACTGTTGCAATGTGTTTTTACTGTTGTAAAGAACGATTATTTTACTTACTATGCCGCAAGTTCACGACATATGTTTTTTTTCTCATTGTAGGATATTGTGGTAATTGTAATAAGGGATTTTACAAATCAGAGTCTAGTAATTACCTTTGTCAAAGAAAAACAAATATAACGTAAGTTACTATGTATTGTGATTGTGTTTTTCATTTTAGATGTGAGGATGTGTCGCTGTGAGTGTGCAATTGAAACACTAAATAGATTTATGTCATAGTTTTATACTCATAAGAGAACATCAATTGTCGCATAACTTGAAAGCTGTTAAATTATTTATAGTCATCTTTTTCATTTCAGTCGAGGAAAACAATATGTATGCTTGTGAAAATATTTAACCACGTCGGATTTGTTTTATCTATAGATGTCCAGCTGGCAAGACAGTCAAAGAAGGTGATAGATTTACTGACCGATCATGTGTTCCTAATCCACTCACTAAACCTGTATTTACGACAGAAAAGACGAGTACTTCTACTATATCGAATTCAACTACCGATGGAGGTAAGAGTTCTTTCTGTATTTTTTTTTAAATAACTAGTAATTAAAAATGTTTGTTAATTTCAGTCTACTTTTTAAATGAATGGACTCCATCGATCAAAGCAACACTTAATATGCACCTTACATAATCTTTTTTAATAAAGAAAATGTTCCCAGCTGGTGTTTTTTTTTCTAGACGTATAACAAAAGTGATGTAAGCCGTTTTATTTTATTTCAGAATTTCCTTTAGGAGTAGTAGTTGGGTAAGTTACTTCTTTGTTGGTTTCATAAATATACAGTATACTACACGTTTATCGAATATCAATCAATGATTCAACAACACCAAGAGACAGAGGTGCAGGTGTAAACCGCAGTTGTATCATACATAAGAAAAGTGATTTTCAAACAATGACCCAAATGCCCGTGTTGGATTGCATTCAGGTTTTACTATGTTATACAAGTGTATAGTGTTTAGCCTTACAAACAACTAGACACCACACATTTCTTTATCACAACATTAATACCCATCGATATACCCGAGGTTAGTGTACGTCCTGTCATTAATGTATATGATATTCTCGTATTCTTGTCTTAATTTTTGCTAATGTGCTTTGTCTATAGATATGACTTTTGGTGTTACTTCGAAAAATTGTTGTTGCTTGTCTTTCATTTTTGCTATGTGCTTTGTCTAAGCCTTTTTATTTTTATCTTTTACATATACATGTATGACGTAGCTCTGTACTTATACATCCCATCTTTGTGTTATTGTATTATGGTAAATTTGTGTATTCTTGTCTTTATATAATGTTTGCTAATATGCCTTTTCTATATGCAATTTTGTGCTTCCTTGTTACATATGTGTATATTTTTTTTTAATGATTTAGATTATAACTCAATGTTGACTGCTGTATTTTTGACATTTGTTCCTATTATATCTGTTTGTTTTATTCACGTATATAATGAAACTTGATATAACTGTGATAAAAGTGAGAGGTTTAGCTAGCTATAAAACCAATTTCAATACTCCATTTTTCTAATAAAGAAAATGAGTGTACCAAGTCAGGAATATGACAGTTTGATGTGTTTGAGCTTTTGATTTTCCCATTTGATTAGGGACTTTATGTTTTGAATTTTCCTCATACTTCAGTATTTTTGTGATTTTACTTTTTATAAGTCCCCTACCGACAAAAATGAAGGGGATTAAGGTTTGCACTCTGTCACTCTGTCTTTCTGTCTCTCCGTGTGTCAAATCAATTTCCACATTTGTTTTCATGCTTGAAGGCAATGATTTGATAATAGGTATATTGTTTAATTATCACAATTTCCAGATCAAGTTTTTGTTCCGGTCTGAAAATTTTGTGCAGAGTTATGGTCTCTCTAATAATCAATTTTCCACATTTTTGTGTAATGCTTGAACATATTGACCTGATATTTGTTATATAGTTTACACTTTGACAAGTCAAAGATCAAGTTAGCATTTTGTTCCAATAAGGTGATATTTAACAGGTAATGTCAGAGTTTGTCGTTAAAATTCCCCTTGACAGTTGCACTAAAATCCTATATCAACATAACTGTATACAAATAAATTTATATTAACCAAACGTTTTATCTTTATATGTATATAATATATGTATATAAAAAAAAAATACCAAAAGTGTCGTCCTAATTATTTCTTCGTTTTGCATTTCAGTTCGATATTTGGCGTTTTTATTCTTCTTATAGTTATAATGATTTATCTTATAAAAAGGAGAAGAAAAAAGCGACCAAAGAAAAGAAAGAAAGAAAATGGTAAATAAATCTTAGATACAATCCAACAAGCTACAACATACATTATGATTATTTTTTAGTATTTTGATAACGAGATATCCATGTACATTGCCGGTCAGTTCAAATTTACACTAATCTTAAAGTAGCATACTATGTACTGGAGCAGGGTTAGCAAGTTATGATTGTGATTCAATCTGATATTGCAAAAGTTAAGAGATAAAATAACAAAAATACCGAACTCACTTCAATTTTTTTTCTCATATATTTTCATTATTGCTTAAACAAGATCCACATAGAAATTCATTTTTACGCGGACGACCAATATGAGCCATCTAGAGATGGTTTTATTTCTTTAGGTTGAAGTTCATAGATTGCCTGGGTAGGCTTGGTGTCTTTTTGTAGTATTAAAATTGATTTACAGACGTTAAGGTTTAGAATCATTTACACTAGTAACAGTTAAAATCGTACGTGCAGTTTTCGTTATAAAAAACCAAGTAAGGCTAAACATAGTCTTTAATTATTTGGCAGTATTAGTAATGAATTTGATATAGCCACATTCATTATAACTAAACGGAATTGACATGGTATGCAATCTGAATTCTTTATTCTGTCTTTACTTGTCATATGCTAACAATTTTAACATTTGAACAGCAATAGGTAATTTTTTGCCCACATTTATGAAATGGTATCTTTTATATATATAGTAGAAAATGGAGAAACAGAACTATTGAAAAGTGGAATTGAGCATGAAGAGAACAAAGACAGTATGTAGAAACATTATTTATATTAACACATGACTTGACCTAGAGTTTAATAAACGATCAAGCTAAATTGTCCCCTGGGTGTCTTCTGTCTATTTTTTTTTAGATATAGATTAGATAAAAAGATTATAACCAAAGATAAAGAGCATTAGGCTACTACTAGTATTCATCAGCTTCTGTCTTTTTATACCTATCGAATGATAAAGTAAGCCAACTTTTATTTCATATTATTGTTTCTCAAAAAGAAAAAAATTAAAAAAAAATCTTACTTTTCTTATTTTGACTCCTATCTTATCCTATTTTAGCAATTGATACATTAAAGGAAGAAACAATGAGTTATAATAGTGGACTTAAAGAAAATAACAAGAAAGCTACTGCTGTGCCTATTGACGAAGAAGAAACCTTTGAAAAGCAACCATCAAGAAACACAGAAGAACAAAATATTCCTACTAATAATACAGCGCGTATTGATGAAGAGGAAACATTTGGAAACCAACCACCAAGAAACACAGAAGAACAAAATATTCCTACTAATGATACAGCGCGTATTGATGAAGAGGAAATATTTGGAAACCAACCACCAAGAAACACGGAAGAACAAAATATACCTTTTGTTGATGAAGAAGAATCTCAAAGGGGTGCAAGAGGCAGTGTTGCTGACGGTAATATCGAAAATCTTACTACAATTGAAATTTTAATCACTTAAAGTGTTAAATTCAGTACATGACCTACAACTTTATATAAACACACATTTTTGCGCCTGTCCCAAGTCAGGAGCCTCCGGCCTTTGTTAGTCTTGTATTATTTTAATTTAAGTTTCTTGTGTACAATTTGGAAATTAGTATGGAGTTCACTATCACGGAACTAGTTTTTGTGGTGACTGTATATTTCACAGGTATAACAGTATGAACATGTAACTTTATTAAATTTTCGGAGAAATAACTTCAACTCCACTATGTCAAGCCCTTGATGTAGGTGAAATACCACAAATCATGGTATGTCACATCCGGTTTTATACGAAAGTAGGTTGAAAAAAATATTCCCTTGAATTTGACAGTTGTAGGTAATAAATCATACATTTTATTGCAGTAAAACATTTCTGTTTCATAAATATATGTCTTGGGTATTTCAAAACACCATTATTTTTTATTTGGGATTTCTATAGAATCTTTTGTAATCTTGAGGTTACATGGTGACTAAACCCTGTACAAAGATAAAATAAGGGGAGAAATTTGATTGGTTAACTTCCAATGATGGTCATTATCTTATACTGTAAATTCATAAATTAATGCGAGGTTTTTATTATTGCGAAAAATGCGACTGAGTTGTAAACGCAATAATTAAAACTCGCATTTTGAAATATTTTATATGAATTTAACAGGATTTTTCGCAAAATCGTAAAAATTAAAATTGCATTTAAGTCTAAAATGAAAAAATCGCAATAATAAATGCACGCAATAATTTCTGAATTTACAGTATGCAATGAAATGTTTAGTGACTTTTTTTCTATAGAACTGGACAGGATAAAACTTTACTCATGCCAATTATTTCTTTATTTGCAACAAAGATAAATTCTGCACATTTAACGAAGACTAACAGGGGAAATCAGTGGTGGTCTTACACGTAATAGCTCTCTTGTCTGCAATAAATTATCCTCTATCGAAGAACTATTAATACAAAAGCAAACTCTAAAATATCGTATGAACTTTGGATGTATATACTACACGCATTTTTGAGGTGGTCCTAAATCGCAAGACTCTAGCCTTAGTTGGTCTTGTATGTTGTTTTTTTAACTTTAGTTAATTGAAATATTTTGGAGTTTAGTATGACGTCCGTTTTCACTGAACTAGTACACATTTATGTGTATGAGCCAGCTGAAGCTCACCTCTTGGTGCGGGATTTTCTCGCTGTGTTGAAGACCCATTGGTGGACTTTGGATGTTTTCTGCTCTTTGGTCGGGCTGTTTCCATTTCAATTCTCAGTTTTATATATAAATGCTCTGCTATAAATGTCGCTTTGAAAAATTCGCAATCGGAAAATAACATTATTGAGCATTTTTTGCACATTTTTTGCACATTTTTCAAATATAACAATCGTCAGACGAGCAAACTTTTGTATTTACATTATCTCTTCATTATTTAGCTATTATACGGTTTGAGATATATGTACTTTTTGCGCATCTGAAGTCGATTTTTAAATAATTCGGTTATACATTTATATCATAAACTGCGTTTTAACTAGATATTAAAAGAGAAACATATATGATTAAAGGTTTTTTCGTTAGGTTTAGAAAACAAAACACTTTCTCATTTACTTTCCATATGGACATGTGAAGATATAAATCGTTTTACAAATAAAAAAAGTTTTATTACAGAAGAACAGAACCACCATAGGCTTGTTGCAACGGTAGCGGCTCAAGTGCATGGTATGTAACATATATAAGAGAGTGAATAAGTACTGAAAAGTTGTGTTGAAAAAAATTCTTATAGAACAATTTTCAATAGAAAAAGTACCAAAACATCTGCCAAAAAAAAAACCCCAAAAAAACTATTAATACAGAACACAAATCACACCTTATAAAAACACACTTAAGTTATATATGGGTCAATATCTTTAATTGTTTTTCAATAGGCGGTAAATTTTTTGGTTACGTTTTTTCCTGAAGCCCAGTCTATATCGTATACTTTGAGTTGTATGATAACATGTTTCGAAGCTGTGACATTTCCACATATGTGGTTAAATTTTCGGGGTACGAAGTGAGATTACTTGTAAACCCGTAAATTAGCATATCTCGAACATCCGCAACTGGTTAAGCTCAGTCATTTGTTAAAAATAGAAACAAGTTCAATATCACTACACAGAGAATTGTGTGTACCCCAAACTTTTGGGTTCCTCATTTCGTGGCGCATTAAGGAAATTGACCCATATAAACAGGACAGCTATAAATAAAATTCTGTGGCTGTACGTCTTGCATCATGATGATATCTATTTTAAATAAGCTACATTCTTCGTTATGTGTGTCAAATGGTTTCAGTAGGTTATGTCTAATAAAACTAATATTAACTCTTCAGGTGTAAGGCTAATTTTACTGGAGTTTCTGATCCTCGCTGATTCAGAAAAAAATGTTTTAGAACTATTACAGTTTGAATTATTAAGTGTCTTTATTATTTTACACATACCTTGTGATTGTTGCTTATTAGTTTTGAGATTTTTTAAATTTCTACTAAAAAGAAAACTGCAAGATGTTTATAAAAAATGCAGTTTATAAGTATTTTCAGTTAAACGAACATTGTTCATAAATACAAATACGACATAATGATCCTTTTAACTATGATAATAGTATTCGATTTTTATATAAATATAATATGATACCAACAACAATAGGATGATAATTTGATGATTATATTATAATGTCTATAATAAAGTTTGAATTTTATTTCAGATCAACCGCGGCAGCCTTCTCTTCCTTTGTTAAATGAACAACCATATAACGACGATTATGGGCGTATTGTAAATGGTCCAAACTCATTTTCCTTACAAATGCAAAATGGACATATGAACCGTGTTGTAAATAATGGTGTTACTCAAGGAATACAGGTTGTTGACAGTCTTTCATCCGGTCCTTATGATCCCATAAGGCCCTCCGATTCGTCATTGTCAAGCTAACGGTGCATTTCAAGACATTTCTTTGTATCTCATAACGTTTTGATAAAACAACATCCAAACATTGCTATGTTTGAAAAATATGTCTATTGCAAACTCAATTGTAGTTGATTTTGAGATGAAAAAAGGAGGATATAATATATCGATACTAAAGGCAGAGTAAATACCAATGTTATACGTTTATATTATACAATAAGCTTTTTAGTGACAAAACTGGCTACAAATGTATTACAGACTATAGTATGAGATTGATTTATTGTTCTTTGCTTAATATAGAGTAGTGCCACTGGAAAATAAGTACAATTAGGAAGAAAAATTTGCAGTCCAACAGGGCGAAGAAAGCAATACTTACCATGCAGATAATGATTATACATTGATATAGATAATCAACCATTTTAATTGCTATAATTACTTTCTATTCGGGTATGATGTTTTATATCTGTTATATTTGTTAACCTGATGTGTACTCTTTTGAAGGATGTAGAATGTTTGTGTAAATTTAGACTATAAAACGAACAAATGAAATTATAAAATTCATTCAAATCGAATTACATGAATCATCATCGATAAAGATGTCGAAGAAAAACAGCAAACATTGGAATTTGAAAAAGTGGGACATGTCGATTGCATGAAATATTTGATGTATGACGGTTGTGTAAAAAAAGAAATTTTTTATCATTATGACGATATACGTATTTTTACACTGCAATTCGTGAGGTTGACACTTTTCTGTTAGTTATTTATTGTTTTACATAACTAGTTTTACTCATAGTTGTTCAATATTTACATTTAAGAATTCTGAAAATGGCATTAGCTTTCAATATGACCGGTGAATCGAATAAAGCATTAATTTATCATATCTACATATCTTATGAATTGATTTTATTTAATATAACATATAACCATCATAATTATGACTCTTTCTACCGCGCAGAAATCTACGTATTCATACATAACTGGCCTTCAAATCATGTGTATATAGAAAAGAAGATGTGGTATGATTGCCAATGAGACAACTCTCAACAAGAGATCAAATGACAGAAATTAACAACTATAGATCACCGTTTGGCCTTCAGCAATAATAAAAGGCCATACCGCGTAGTTAGCTATAAAATTAAAGGCCCGTAAATGAAAAATATAAAACAACTCAAACGAGAAAACTAAAGGCTTTATTTATTTAAGCGGTCCGGCTGATGGAAAATCAAGAAAATATTCGATTTAATAGGATTGGATAAATTCAGCAGCTGTTGGATTGTTAGGTCCTGTGGATATTATCATTACAGTAATTAGTGCTTCTGTGAGGCCCCTCATGGGGGGGGGGGGGTCCTAGTAATCACATAATCACCATTTTTTTGCCAATATAATCACATAATCATTAAATATTTGCTTATCTTTAGTAATCAAATAATCATAAACTAAAAATACAGTCCTAGGTAATCAAATAATCATGAAATATTTGGCTTAATAATCAAATAATCATTAAAAAAAAAACGGCCAAGTAATCACATAATCAAAAACCCCATGAGGGCCCTCTTCTGTATTTACAAATATTAAGATGTCAACTTTAGCACGCAGCGAAATCGCAAACTTGTCTCAAACAATGTGCAAGGTACCCTCGGACAAAATTTGTCTTATATTTCTTTGACTATTATACAGATTTTATGTTTCTTTTTAGTCACATAGCGCTTTTATAACGTTCGTACATATTTGTACGTCAGGCTTTCAACTGTAGCTTGCAAGCTCCTAATAAAGGTAAACTCTGAAAAGCGCCTTGAATGTGTTATTTTTATGTATACAAACTGAAGGACGCTATTCAAAATAGCTTAGTTTGTATTTAAAAAAAAACCCAATAAATTACTACACTTCAGACACAGTTTGAGTTTTGATTAATGATGTCCTTGTAGATACTATATACTAGATTCTAGTCTAGATAAGCAAAATGTGCAAACACTGACAAATACAGGCAACAGTAGCTGTTTTGAGCTACCTACGATTATATGTTTAGATGTAACGCCTAACATTGTTAGACTCTTCAATTTACTAATAGATTTCTTGAAAATGATCATGTTGTGAATTGAATTCAGTGGAATTTGGGCCTACCTTTTTGGGTCAACATCGCAAACCAGATTCCTAATCCATCTTACAAGCCTAAGTTAATTGCACAATGACAAATCTTAGTTCGAAATTGGTTACACAAAGTGGTCATAACTTAATATGCATCTTTTATATTCGATCATTAAGTTAGGACTACACGAAAGGTGTCTTAAAATGGTCCATTGACATTAATTATTTAAGACATCGTTATGATGTCCTAACATGAGTTGTGAACAAATATGCCTGCCGTAGACGATTGCAACAAAATAAATGCAGAAATAGAATACTCAGAGATCCTGACAATCCTTTGGATTACTGAAATGACGCAGTAATAATAACAAAATGCAGACTGTCATATTCTGTAAGTATAAATATTTGCAGAATGTTTGAATTTGATCTCCAAAGACCGACGAGGTGGTCTCACACTTTCCCTACGTATTTACAATTGATAGTTGCTTAGAGATTTTTCCAAACTGGGAATTTTCAGTTCGTCAATGCCGAAGAACATAACATTTCCATCTTGATTAGACAGTGCTTGAAATGAGAATGCAACCATTACATCAAGATGCTAACTGTTCAAACACAGCTGCATAACGTGGTAGAAGGCTTTTATAGCATTGATGACTTCTCAAATATCGTCGGAGCAATAAACAGAATGCACTTTTGGATAAAAAATTCTATCAGAAGGTGAACATTTATACTTGAAGAGAAAAAATATAACTCCTATTAAATAAGTATGCGACTCTGACATGAAATTGCTGAATATTGTATCTAAATGGCGCCCTTATTTGGGCTAATTCAAGCTAAAGTGAAATATTTGAGGTTAGAACAAATGATCATTGATAGCTATAAGGCGATAATGGGTATCCACTTAGACCATAGGCTGGTCCTCTTCCTTACAACAAAAGGGTATCTGTCATATCTGTCAGAGCCAAACAGATAAAGTACAGAGAACCAGTCTACTTAGACCATGGCTTCCAAATCCTGTGCTGAACCCCAAAACAAGAAATCAGCAAATATATAATGCATGCCACATGAAGACAAGGAACGTTGTCGAAAGAAGTTTAAAATCACGTTTCCGTATCATAGATGCAAATACTAGCACATTGCAAACCATTACCAGGTGTATTTCATAGAAAGTCTCGTTCTTTTTTCTGAAAAAAAAGTTCATCAGAAGGTACCAAGACCTTGTTGATTAATATTCCGCATCAACTTCACAAATAATACATGATGGTCTTGGTGCATATTCTGCGTACTGACGTTGTTCGTCATCTTAACAAAGTGCTTTATTGTTCTTTTATTTGTTTTTGTTCTATTATTTATATAACTTTTACTGTTTGGTCTGTTTTCTGTGATATCCATTTGACGTGGCTCGGTACTTATACATCCCGTCAATGTGTCCGTATTATTTTCAATTTTGCTGGTGTGTTCCGTATCTGCGACTTTTTTTGTTGTTTCTTTGGTTCATATGACGTGACTCTGTACTTTTAAAGACCCAATCATTATATTATTGTTCTATTATATGTCATAATATTATTGATCTATTATATATTTGAAAATAATTTGAATGACAAAATTGTTTACTCACGTGTAGAATTCTTGAAAATTGAGAATTTCTGGATAGTTTTAAATCTTGGTCTATTTATGAAATAAGTTCTAACATAAATTTTTTAACTCTGTATACCACCATTCCCAATGTGATTTTTTTTTTAAATACTTTGAACGACAAAATTATGTTGTATTTCTTCCTATGTAACGTTTAAATTTTCTGACCTCATACACGCGAAAAAATGAATGTGGTTTTTAAATTTGATGGATGCCTTTTGTGCTTTTTTGTTAAATATAATTTATGTTTGTTTTGAGATGTTGACACAATGATTACTGCGATACCCATATTGTGACTATTTTACCTATTATGTCTGTTTTGTTCACATGTGCCCATCATTGTCAATATAATGAAATTTGATGCGAATATCATACAAGTGAAAGGTTTAGCGGTATAAAACCAGGTTTAATCCACCATTTTCTACATACGATGTATGTACCAAGTCAGTTATATGACAGTCGTTATCCATTCGTTTGATGTGTTAGAGCTTTTGATTTTGCCAATATTATGACATATCTAGAAATTGACTATAAGGGTCGGTTGAAAACGAAAGTTTACGACATACGAGATGGTATTAGCTTCCCAATTGTGAACTTTCCAGTTCAAACCAAGAGTTCAAAATGGTGAAGTTGAAAACACTTCTTCGTACATTTTACGTACGCCATCACGAGTTGGTTGACCGTTATGGAATATCCGTTACACGGATAATATCGGATATGTTCCTTATGTCGTAACTTCAATCCTGTCCCCTTTTTACGAATGTGACCTACAGAATGAGACTATTTACCGGCTTTGTAATAACTTGAGCAACACGACGGATGCTACTTGTGGAGCAGGATATGTTTACCCTTCCGGAGTATCTTAATTCACCCCAAGTTTGTTTTTTTTTTGGGGGGGGGGGGGGGTCCGTGTTGTTGTTGTATCCCTATTTGTGACATTTTGTTCACACATAGTTGTCAATATAATAGACTTTGATGCGGCTGGCGTATTAGTGAGAGGTTTAGCGCTATATAAAACCAGGTTCAATCCACCATTTTCTATATTTGAAAACACCTGTACCAAATAAGGAATATGACAGGTATTGTCCATTCGTTTTATCATTTGAGTTTGCCACTTGATTAGGGACTTTCCGTTTTGAATTTTCTTTGGAGTTCAATATTTTTGTGATTTTATTTTTTACTATACTGTGACATTTCTATTTCTGCAGGTAAATTGGATACACTATAAATCCAATTATCCTCCTGTTAGTGTTTTATCTATTCTACCTCTTTTAAAAGTGTATGATAAAAGTTTGAGACACATGCAGATGTATGACTTTTTCATTTCGACATCTTATTCATATCTGTGTTTTTAGAAGGGACCACGGATGTCAGATAACACTGTTTACATTACTAGAGACTAGCGTCATGCTCTAGCAAAACAATCATTTCATTGCAGTTGAACTTATTGACCTTTCAAAGGTATTTGATTTTTTTACCTCCCGATATTTTCCGTGATAAATAACTAGCTTGTGATGTATTTACACATTCAGTATTCCTCTTGTATTCATATCTTTCCAACAAAAAACAACAAACTAAAGTCAATAGTGTCTTGAGCAGATTGGGTGACATTCAGAGAGGTGTACCTCAAGGTTCAATTTGTAACCCTTCTGTTATTAATTTTATCCGTAGCATGAGCGATCGTGTCAAACATCCAACATCATTTATTCAAATTTATATATATACCATAGCATGAGCAAAACATCTGTATCATCAGCATTAGCAGCTAATGTATATGTACAATTTCAAATTCAAACACTCTCCAAACAGGTTTTGCTTGACTAGATATGTTGTCCTCACCCGTTGCCTTTAAATGTTTTTATCTCATTCAAATTGTTTTCTCTCCATATGATCTGATGATATTCTTTGAAAACTGAAGTTTAAACTGAATTCCTATTATGCTTTAATTTTGTCTTCATGTCTAACGTAACTACTAGGATGACTTCAGAAGCTATAGTGTACATCATTCTCTAACTTCACAGCAACGGAAACAAAACAAAAAAAAAATATATTTGAAATTTCTATAAAATCAAATATGATTCTACTTTCTTTATGGAAAACAAATTTTTGAGACCCAGATTTACACTTCATTTAATTTATACGACAACGTCATTATAGTCAAATTCAATTGATAGCAAAATAATTTCTTAAATGAGGTTCCTGACTTAATATATGTATATGAATGAATATATGGCTGGGATTAATGAAATGAAAAAGAAACAATCAAAGATAAGATATATATATATACTAGTAAATAAGACAGAAATAAATGTACAAACTTAAGACAAAACATTAAACAGAAATCCAATGAACGACAGTAATAGATTATTTCTGCGTTTTACAATTTTTGCATTATAATATACATTTGTAGCTTAAAAATCTAGTCGGATAAAAACATAGTGCTATAGTTTGAAGTTTGATATCAACTGATATTTCACTGAAAATTGTTATAAGATTTACAACTGCATTATAATATCAAAAGAGAATGTGGTATTATTGCCAATGAAACAACTGTCTACAAGAGACCAGATGACATAGAAATTAGCAGCTATAGGACACCGAACGGCTTTCAACAATGAGCAAAGCTCATACCGCATAGTCATCTATAAAAGATTCCAAAGTGCAAAAGTAAAACAATTCAAACGAAAAAACTAACAACCTAATTTATATACAAAAAATGAACGAAAAATAAATATGTAACACATCAACAGACGACAACCACTGAATTACATGCTCCTGACTTGGGACAGGCACATATACACTGAATGTGGCGGGGTTAAAGTTTAACATGTAAGTGGGATCCCAACCCTCTCCTAACTTCATTTAAGGTACTTGTTTTTTTTTCAAAATAAAACTACTCATTGGCAACCAGCTGCTCGTTATTTCAATAAACTGAACTCTTTTGTTGAGTCTCATTTCTCAGTCAAACATTTAGGACATGGTGCTTACTTCTTTTTATTTAGTTTACTAATATTTAGAAAACGAAAACAGTTAGAAAATTTTATTACTCACGCGACGAGAATTCTGTGCAATATGCAAAGCTTTAAATAGCCTTGAATCTCAAAAGTTTAAAATAAAAACGAAATTCTACGGAAGATATCAATCTAAACATAAAATCTCCAAAGAAAATGGTTATGACTCGAGGTAACCACATTCGAAAAACCTGACTGACCTATAGCTGTTGCAATGTCTGTGTCATTTTGGTCTCTTTAGTAGAGTTGTCGCATTGGCAATCAAACCACACTTGCTTTTTGTTTTATATTAAAACAGGCTATTGAGTTTAAAGCTAGCTATAGGTTAATGAATTAAACAGAAAGAATCAAAGACCTGTAATTAAAGTCAAATTATTTAAATAACAAACAAAACAAAAAAATATGCCATTCAAAAACCCATGACGTTTTTCCTGACTTTAGACAAAGGTCAATGAACTAAACCGTAAGAGTCAAAGACCTGTCATTAAAGTCAAATTATTTATATAACAAAGAAAACAAAAATATTATGCCATTCAAAAACCTATGACGCTGTTCCTGACTTTAGACATGAAATATATGTTATCAATTTTTATTTACGTTTTGTACTTTAAAAAACTTGCACTAATTTTAAATTCTTATTCGAAAAATTACTTAAAATGTCAAAATAATTAATTTTATTTGATTACTCAACACAAAGCACCTTATTTTTCTATTTATTTGTTTAACAAGCTTCCTTATATGATAATTATGTCCTAATACATATCTTTCAATTATGTCGACCTTTTTTCTTTTGAATTTACAAAAAGCATGATGATTTGAATTAAATATTAAGTAAAGTAAAAGAAACAGCTGACTTGTGTGATGTGATCTACACTGTTTATTAATTAATGGCCCTAACTCTTTTAGATTTAGTTTGACCCTCTTTTCATGAAACGATAGGTGTAAGTAATGTCAATAGCGTTATACATGTTGTTAGTTGTCGGATATATATTAGGTGATTAATGTATAGTACTACACAATGATGAGTATATTAATAACTAATAGATGAAACATATTCTTTCTAAATTATTAGAAGCTTAAGGACAGCTTTTTGACAATTTTAGAGAAAAACTTTATTTATGATCTTTCGAAATGAAGAACTGTATATTAATATCAATCCTCGTTATTGGTGTTGTGACTTTATCTAACGGTAAGATTTTAAATCATTTTTTTCATCAGCTGTTGTTAGACTTTATTGTATTTATTATTAATGTTGTTATTATATAAGTATAAAAGTCAAAGATTCCAAATGTTATCGGTTCGTATTTAATTCATTCTCAAAAGGAAATCAGAACTTGGCTAACAAATGATAAAATAAAGTTCGTTTCCTATTATATACGATAATGAACGACACATGCTTTTTCTTTTCAAAACTTTAAAAAAAATGTTACCCTCAAAACAAAAATTTTGAATAATAGCATGCAAGAGACAATACAGTATATTATATTACATTATAATTTCGCCTACCTTTCCGAAGAACCCGAAATTACCAACAATGTTTGATAGGGTCCGTGTTGCTCCATCTTTTGTCTTCTATGTATTGTTTTGTGGAAATGTGTGTCTTGTCCTTTTCTTCCGCCGATACTATACAATAAATCTAGGGTGGATATAGTATTGGCTGTTCAAAAAGACGCGGGAGGTCCATGATTCGAATGTATAACGTTTTATACTGTAATACCGCTTTCTTGAAAGACATGGTAAATAAAACTTGTAAAATTCAAGGAGAATATTTCTTTTTTGTTTGTCCTTAAAAACTTGAACTTTTTTTCGAAATCCCGATATTCCGAAAAATAATTACTCCTTCTTTATCACTATACAAATGAAGATGTGGTATGATTGCCAATGAGACAACTCTTAACAAGAGACAATGACATAGAAATTTACAAGCAGAAGTCACCGTACGGCCGCCTTCATCAAACGCACATAACGCAAAGTCAGCTATAAAAGGCCCCAAAATGACAAATGCAAAACACTGTAAATCGAGAAGCTATTGGCCTTATTATTCATAATGTACAAAAAATGAACGAAAAACAAATATGTAACACAGCATGAAACGAACCCCCCCCCTCCCCCAACCTTCCAAAAAAAAAAAAAAAACAACAAACAAACTGGGAAAGAGGTGTAACAGAACAACATAAGAACGAACTATAAATATCTGTTGAAAAGGCTTAACTCATCAGATGGATACAAATATTAATTTTATTTTCTTGTCTAGTATGACGTCCATTATCACTGTACTAGTATACATATTTTTTTAGGGGCCAGCTGAAGGACACCTACGGGTGAGGGAATTCTCGCTACATTGAAGACCCATTGGTGGTCTTCGGCTGTTGTCTGCTCTATGGTCGGGTTGTTGTCGCTTTGACACATTCCCCATTTCATTTCTCAATTTTAAATATTAGTACATCTAATAATAACACAGAGTACACGTGGCCGTGTATTTGTACATCTCAACAACAAAAAGACACTAAGTACAGATCTGAGAGTACTCGTAGTTACTATATATATAGCTAGCAGCTAGTTCAAAGCCAATAATCACTTATTTCTGTTTTTAAATTGTTATGAGTTACAATTTATGACTAAAATCAGCAAAGACCCATCGAAACAACATTTGATACAAAAATTTAACAATACTTTTAGATATTTGGATGATATATTGGCTCTCAATAACCACGACTTCAGTATGTACACTAACGAAATTTATCCTGTTGAACTTACTTTAAATAAAGCTAATACTAACAATGACCACTGCCCTTTCCTCGATCTTGATATTTATATCATTAATGGGAAATTTAATACAAAAATTTATGATAAAAGAGATGATTTTTCATTTCCTATCGTAAATTATCCATATTTAGATGGTGACGTTCCCTTGTCACCATCTTATGGTGTTTATATATCTCAACTTATACGATTCGCTCGTGTATGTAGCAACGTATTAGATTTTAGCGAGATAAATTTGTGTATTACTGAAAAATTATTACACCAGGGTTTTCGTTATCACAAACTAGTCAAAACATTTACTAAATCTTATCATCGGTATAAAGGAAATAATTTGTAAATATAACTCAACATGCAGACATCTTATACGTTCAGGTATTTCACATCCAATCTTTTATGGTGATATTCTAACAAAGCACAAAAATTTCAGAATTCACCTCAAAAGCTAACAAAACCTTTAAACAGACTTATTAAGAAGGGATATAGTTATGATACTGTTGTCAGGTCATTAAAGATTGCATATGTTGGCTTTAATATTGATTCACTTATAGGGTCTTTGCATCGGAATTAAACACATTTATTCTAAAACCAATTGTTGGCATGACACGGGTTATGTTCTTCTCATATATTTCATGATCGTGTAATACTAAACCCCTAACAATAGGGATTGTGCCTGATTTTCATGTGATGAAGACATAATTTTTTCTATCAGTTTAATTGAGGTCTGGAGCTGGCATGTCATTAACTGCTAGTAGTCTCTTGTTATTTATGTATTATTGTCATTTTGTTTATTTTCTTTTGTTTCATATTCTGACATCGGAGTTTTACTGTGCGTATTGTTATGCGTTTGTTTTTTCTACATTGACTAGAGGTACATGGGGAGGGTTGAGATCTAAAAAAATAAACGTTTAACCCCGCCGCAATTTCGTGCCTGTCCCAAGTCAGGAGCATCTGGCCTTTGTTATAGTCTTGTATGATTTTTAATTTTAGTTGCTTGTGTACGGAGTTTAGTATGACGTCCATTATCACTGAACTAGTATACATTTTGTTAAGGGGCCCGCTGAAAGACGCCTCCGGGTGCAGGAGTTTCTCGCTACATTGAAGACCCATTGATGGCCTTCGGCTGTTGTCTGCTCTATGGTCGGGTTGTTGTCGCTTTTGACACATTTCCCATTACTATTCTCAATTTTAATACAAATAAATCATGCATCTAAGACTAGATTTTCGGACCAGATAGTGCCATAGAAACATCACCATCCAAAAAAAATTTAACAATGTCGTATATTTTAGTGTGGACTTTTCTAGGTGAAACAGAAGTATCTAAATCTAGAAAATGAAAATTCTTACCGTTTACATTTGATTTATTTGATGTAAGTTCCTTTGGGTAAATTTCGGCAGTCTATTTAGAAAATTCTTGATTATTCAACGAAAAAAATATTATCAAGATAACAGTAGATTTTCTGTACTCTGATTACCAATCTCATGAGTGTAGCCTTTTCCAACGGCTTTTTAATAATTTGTCAGCATGTTTTGATTCTCGTACTTCTATTCCTGGCTAGGAGAAAGATTGCACGAGTTACCTCCGCCATTTCCGGTCCATAACAAGAAGTTGCTCTGGGGTTGACGGCATAGTACTTTGCTCGGTGCTTAGATTACAAAATATCATGCTCGAAATTTGAAATCCAACATGTTGATTGATTGATTTTAAAGTGCGACAAGGCCTCTATCTGTCATAGTTGTATAAATCAGGCCTTTGTTTTTTGTTTAATATTTGAAAATTTTGGCATATCGTTCCATTTTATTCGTCCTTACTATAAAAATATGAAGAGTTCAGCTTAATGTTGATGGACATTCAATGACTTCACAGTAAATATTTTATATATATATATATATATGTGTATTTGTTATCCTAATTCTGAAGAGTATGAATATACATGAATATAGACAGAAAATATGGTATGATACAAAACTACCATGTTGGTACTGAGAATATGCGTAAAAAATGAATACATTACATGTAAATGAATGATTAGACAAAAAAGCTAACTCAAGGATGCGTTACAAATGGAAGTTTTTAACGACCTTGACTGGCTATACAGCCCTCGCACGGTCGTTTTTTTCCGGTCCATAACAAGAAGTTGCCCTGGGGTTGAAGGCATAGTACTTTGCTCGGTGCTTTTTTTTTTGTGTATTTTAACGGGAAAAAACGTACAATGACTATATCTTTTACGTACGGCGACTATATCTTTTCTTTTATATTCTCAAAGCATTTCCAAATGCTTTCTCCTCGTATCTTTTTTTCACAAGTCTATCATTTATATTAGATTCTAATCACAAAAATTAAAATGATGTTTTTTCCCCCCTGTATAATCTATACACAATGTGTTATTTTCAATTTGGCAACGTAAGCTGTAGCTTGCGAAAAAGCGACTTATCATTTTTATTACATTTTTTATCATATATATACTTCGTTTTTTGCAAAGTATGAACAAATTCTATCATTTTCAATTTAGACCCCCATACCACCTTAGGCAGAATTTTGAGTTAATAATTATTTTTTTCCCGACCGTCTACATATATATATATATATATATATATATATATATATATAGCTTTAAATCTTTCCGTTAACATCAAATTTGTATGAAAAATGTTGAACTGATAATTACATATCTAATGCCAAGTGTTTCTACATTCCTATGTGGAAAAAAAAACAATAAGAAAATAAATTGTTATAAATCATCAATGTTGTACGTTAAAACAGGTAATTGTTTGTTTTAAAAGTGCACTGGCCGCATGTTTATTGGTTGACTGACTCGTACGTCTTGGTACCTATAGCATGTAAAACAATGGCATGCACTGTCACTAATTGTTGTATTCCACCAATCATATCTTCTCATTGTCGGACTTCAAATCTGATTTGACAATGCATAAAAGGAAAACTTATATAACAAAAAGTAATGTTCTTTTAATCTATTATAATTGTAAATAACGAAAAGGTGACAAAAAACTAAAACATGTCATTAATAAGCCATTTATTGCATTTCATTGTCATGTGAACATGTCACTTCGTGTTATTGTTGATATTTACAAACTTTGCTATGGTATTTTGAGTATTTATAGCAAAATAAGACTAATTATTAACTTTTACAACTTTTCTATTGGTCTACAAACCTTGTCCTGGAATGTAGGAAACCAATATTACAGATTATTAGTTCTTGGTTTATTTTGACAGTTTTTGTGACCTCGGTAATTGGGTTGTTTTCTCTAGGATTTCATTTAGAATCATATTCGAAACAGTGTGGTCCTGGGTACCGTTTCACAAAGCCTTCGTAAGTCTACGTGTCATCGTAAGTCCATCGTAAATAAATCGTAGGATTTACAGCTGTTTCACAAAGCCGTCGTAAGTTAAGATGATCGTAAATAATGCGTAAATCCTGGCGTAACTTACTACAGCTATACCCAGTCGTAACTCCATCGTAGTTTTTCTACGAAAATAAATTAATCCATCTAACATGGCTGCAGCGTTCTTTATTCTTGGTCAAGATGCCTCAAATGTTAGAAGACGAAGAAGAATCTTCAATATTATAGAACTACACTTAAAGTCTTTCTTCGTTTGTTTATTTGTATATATGCAAATGTGCCAGCAACTTACTTAATGCAAATCTAAGGTATTAATCATTGTTTACTCATCTTATTTCCTACCGGCGTACGTCTTAACAATTTAATAAATAGGCTTTCTATCACGTCCGCGTTCTGAAATCTATTTATAATTATATCACTACAGGCACAGTGGTAATCGATAAAACGTTTAAAGAAGGATGTTTTATTCCCATTTTTAAAGTTATGTGTACAATATAAATCTGAAATCAATGTTTCCCAGTCAAACCAGATAATAATTATTTTTTTGTTATTTAGGCAGAAAAAGAAATGTATTTTAATTAGAATATCGAAATAAATATCATTCTGACTGTAATTAGTTTCGTGGTTAATGGCATTTATTGCAACTATTTAGATATGTTACTGTATGCCTTTCTAGTGACTATTTTTGGATCGAATTTAATGTAGATCATATATACCAAAACTAATAGGGCGAGGGGTAAGCTGCAGATCAATAAGACTTTGTGGAGAAGCGACATGTCTTATAAAAATAATACAGTAGAAAAAAAATTTGGAAGGGGGAGGGGAAGTTAAGGAGTTAAAAGTGAAGCATTTTTTTCTGTTTACTTTATATTTTTTTAATTTAGTGACATTGCCACATGCATCTGTTTCTATCAATGGGAAGGTCGATTATCACTATGTAATATATATATATATGGATTGTCGACCTTCCCATTGATAGATCGAAACAAGTGCCTGTGCACATCTCTCCTCGGTCCATCTTCTTTTAAGCATATTATTTAGGTAAAGAAAGACAATTATTCTATTCGCAATAGCCGTTTTAGCTATACAAAACTGTTGGAAATGTAGGTTATACGTTAATAAGACAGCAATCAAATGACAAAGACAAGCTAAGGACATACAGAAGGCAACATAGTACGTATAGTATAGTTTTCCACAATATAGATAGATGTCTATGTTCCACACCGTATGCGTACTTTTTCAAAATACGCATACGTCGGACTGTTCGCGTACGGTCTGACAGATTTTAAGAATTTGGTCAAGTTTTAATACAAATAAATATATTACAGATCAACATGACATAAATCTCAAATTGATATAAAAAGTTCAATTGTAATTGGAATAAAAACTTATTGTTTTGACTATTTTAAATAGGTCGCGTTAATTTAATCTGGTAAGCTCCTGTATTTAGCATGAAATTCAATATTGCTCACTGAATTGAAGACATAATGTGGGTGCAAAGTTTTTAAAATATTTAGGAACTTTTCTAGAAAAAACGTCAAAACAGCTGTTTCCTTGTGAGACAACAGGTCAATTTCTAGTTTTAATATAAAAATAAAATTTGATACAAATGATACAAAAAAATAACATTAAATCGCAATTCTCCAAATAATGTAACAATTTAAGAAAAAAGGAAGAAGCTTAAATGTAAAATAAGTTAATAATTTAAAATTACCAATTTTTAACTACATAAACGCGTATTTCCCGCTTTTCGTTACACTACAAGAAACTTTCCTAGGAGCCGTGGATTGCGGAATATCGTCTGTATATTTCCAAAATATTCACGTAAATTGATGGCGTCGTGTGTTAAAACAGTTATTGGCCAATCAAATCGGTATATATTATTTAATATCCACGAGAACGTAATATTCTCATGCACCGACTTTTAAGAGACCACCAAAACTCTCTTTGTGGATACTCTTACAGTATTAAGCATCCTATCCCGATAATAGGCGCTTGAATATCAGATATTTATTTGAAATAACACAAGATATATGAGGTTGTGAATAAGGTTTACAGAATAGAGAATAATGCCCATACCCCCCCCCCCCCCCCAAAAAAAAAAGAGAGAGAATATAAAGTAAAGTTGATTAAGAAAATAACTAAACTCTGCGTTTTCTGCATACTAAATTAAATATTGATATACGTATATCATTTGGAATGAAATGTTGAACTGGTCCCTATCAGAACTGGTTCAATGATTTTAGCCATGCAAATTATGTTCATTAAAAAAGCAATGGTATTTTCATCCACCATTTCAGACTTAGTTAACCTTACATCCTTCTCCTACATTGTGTCAATAATTATTACAACAATGAAATTTCGTGAAAGAGTTCCGACAAAAACAACCATTGACAACAAAAAGAGCTGTACAGCTGAAAAAACATACAACAACTAGTCATACAATCAAAGAGCTATAATTCTCGAATTTTGGAACGAAGCATGCACACAAAGAACAGAAACAGTTGAAGAGCTATCAGACCAAACATAACCTAATAAATAGCAAAATCATGCAGACGAAGATCAACTTTGTCTAATGGAGTTGAAACCTAAGTTTCTTTATAATTTCAAAATTTATGGATAATTTTAAGGGACGTCTCTTTCGCCGGAATGATTCTTACGTCTTCAGTTTCATATTTGAGAGATCCATAATTCATTTCAATTTAAAAAAAAAAAAAAAACAATATATTTTATAGATCTGGAAGACGAATGCTCGAAGACGGATGACATTGTTTTTGATTTTTTTGGGGTTGGGGAAAACCTATTTTTCTTTCACTACGAATAAAAGTTAAATACATTTTAAAACCCTCCAAAACGACTTTATTGATAAGCATTTTTTCTATATTGGGCTATCAATAATAAAATCTAACATGTTCTGCTGAAAATTGTTTTACTCTGTCAAGATTGCAGATTACTCTTAATGTCGGATAACCAATGCTGCTGTATATGTTATAAAACTTTATGCTCAGCGCTATCTTCTCGGAACTATTTCCTCATATATCACAAACTAGATAAGATCAAATATAACTAATTTCATCTTATCTATTGCTTAAATTGTCATCCCATATATCCAAATTATTACAAATAAGCTAAGTTAAAATATTTATATTTTTCTGTGTTTCGTTTCAATCAGACATTTAACAAAATTGATAAATGGTTTCATTTGTGTAGTGCAAATTCTAAAGGGGCACATAACTTAAAGTATTAGCATATTTTTTAACGCTGAAAAGATAAGAATGGCTAAAAGAATTACAGAACAAAGAAATGCACCCCCTCGTTGCCACTAATCTAGATCCTCACTGTGTCGGATAGTTCGTTTAATATATTTGACTGTTTTTGTTTCCAAAAAGAATACAGGTACAAAGTATTGTTAATATATATATTATTACTGATGAGGTGAACACAAAGAAAAATATTGCTTGACTCACGGCAAAGTTTGCTATGTATTCTTACCAAATTAAAATCGTAAAAAATTGCATTTGTGTTTAACCCATTGAATAATGAAAAAGAACCTCACTAAAAATATGGCAAAATAAACAACTAAACTTCAGACATTTCTGCATCTTATGGTATCTATTTTATAAAAATCACTCATAGACTGACTTGGTAATATTTTTTTGAAAAAAACCGATTTTAGTTGAAACAAGGATTTGTATACTATACAAATCCTTGGTTGAAATATTTGGACATTTTTTGAGTGGGAACTCACTTTTGTCCTATGACTGTAAGCGTCATATATCTTGAATTCATATTGAAAACGGACTAAAATTCTTTAGTTGTATTAATGTTGATATAAAAATATCGCCATAATTCGCCGTCCATAATAATTATCTTTAAAAATGTTTATTTGGCATGCCATACTCGATAAAAGCGCGGACGTGAAAGAAAGCACTCTTCTCGGTTTACGATACACTTACGATGATACACATAACGTAACTTGCGAGCAACTTAGTAGTTCTTTACGATGCCTTTGTGAAACGCACGTAACGGGAACGTAGCACCACACGTAAACCGATCGTAAACTGATACCATGATCGTAAGTTAAGAAGGCTTTGTGAAACGGTGGCCAGGTCATTGATTGACGACCTAAATTATCCCATTGACTGGGACAGATTAGGTGAACGTTTGTCGGTAACAATCACTGCTCACTATGTACTTGTTAAAGACACTGAATCTGTGGGGTCACCAAAGGTTCTCAACACCTAAATAAAAAAATTCGAAAAACGAATCCGGAATAATACGATGTGTTGATTTATATCAATAATATAAATCAAAACATAAAGGTTATTCCTGAATAATTTTTCGAATTATTTTATTATTAAAGGCGTTAAGAACCTTTGGTGACCCCACAGTTTAAATTCTATAATAAGCAAGAAGTGAGCACTGGTCGTTACAGACAAACGTTCACCTAATCTGTCCCAGTCAATGGGATAATTTAGGTTGTCAATCAATGGCCAGGACCACACTGTTTCGAATATGATTCTATTTTACTTAGGCCATATCTTTTTTGTATTTTCCTTTAAAATTATAATTTTTACATCTTACGTTCCACATACGAAGAAAAAGAACACTCACAAAATATCCTAAACATGCCCCATTGAAACCCGTTTAAAAAAAATTGATGAATGTCCTTTTTTTCATCTTACAATATACTGTAACAAAAAACGAATTTCTCTTTCTTTATATATACAGTGAAACCTGGCTAAACCGAATCCTGCATAAACCGAAAACCTGTATAAACCAAACATGTTCTTAAGCACCGTCATATTAAATTGTATGTGTTGTGAACCTGATAAAACCGAACATGGGATGTAAAAATGTGTGCTGCGTTAATCTTGTATAGTCTTATTTATAAAGTTTGTATTTAAACTAGAAATGGAATTGTTTTGAAACTAAATAAAGCATTAAAAAAAAATCAAAGAATTATAGTCAAATTTATCCAAAACGCTTGTTGTAACTAAACTCATCTTAGATGCCAGGATTACAGATTAAGTGTTACTGTGAATTGAAATTTTACAACAAGAACACAAAATAATTTTGTTTTTCTTCATTAATTTTTATTTTAGGCATACCAGTTGCACCAGTACAGAAAGACATCGTTTCTGCCAGTCCGATAAATACAGAAAAACATGCAAATACATTTTCAACAAAAAGGAAAAAGACAAACGACTTTTCTTATATAAACGCAATCGCTGAGAAGAATGGGGTGAACATGAAGGAGTTTTCTTATAAAAATCAAAATTTTATTAATTCATTGAAAACAAAATTGAATTCAGGGAATCAAGATAAGCTGAAGTTTTCCTACACTGAGGCTTTGAAGAAATACATTCAAGCCCATGGCAAAAGTCAAGGTACAAAGCAAATCACTTCTGTGGCAAATTTAATGAAAATTTTAGACGTCGTCAAAGCAGACGTTGGAAATCCTGCTGTTAAAAAAGCCATAGTTGCAAAAAGTACTATAGCTTCAATTCAAAGTCCCCAGACTGTAAACTCTTTTGGAAATCAGCAGTTTGGTATCTCAAACAATAACGTTGCTTCACAGCAGTCCAGTATCTCAAACAATAACGCTGCTTCACAACAGTCCAGTATCTCAAACAATAACGCTGCTTCACAGCAGTCCAGTATCTCGTACAATAACGCTGCCACAAAGCAGTCGGGTATCTCAAACAATAACGTTGCTTCAAAGCAGTCGGGTATCTCACATGATAACATTGCTCAAAAGCAGTCCGGTATCTCATACAATGGATACGCTTCAAAGCAGTCGGGTATCTCCTACAACAACGTTGCATCAAAGCAAAGCGGTATCACATACAATAACGTTGCTGCAAAGCAGTCAGGTATCTCATACAACAATGCTGATTCAAAGCAGTTTGGTATCTCATACAACAACGTTGTTTCAAAGCTGTCCGGTATTTCAAACAACAACATTGCCTCAAAGCAAACAGTGATATCTGCCGCAGGAACTCCTAAACCTATTCAGCAGTCTACTATACCCACAAAAACCACGACTGAACAACAGGAAACGGAAGCTCCCGACTCAGAACAAACAGCAACAACTATGTCATCGATAGGTCAACAATCCCGATGTTATTGTATGGAAAAATGTTTGAGCAGTACAGTTTCAGAGGGACAATGTGGTAAACCAAACTCTTCGGGTATCCGAAAGTCAAAGTGTTGTACTCCAAAAGGAGGCGGATCTAGTATCGAAGTAGGCGAAGCGGAAGAATAATTAGAGTGAAGTAAAATATTAACACGCTTATAATATATGATTTTTCTCACGTCTGTTTATCAATTTATATGTGTTTATGGCATGGACATTTAAAATTTGATTGGATATTATTATATATACAGAAATAAAAAAAATGTCATCCATTCAAAATGGGGAAAAACACTATAGTATACTGTGTATATCTACTATTATTGTTTAGAATAAACTGAACCTGTGCCTTTGATTGTCGGTATTCACGATAGACATATTCAATAACTAGCAAATAACAACACCGACAAAGTACGTGTACAATGATAAAGTCATCTCAGCAGTTACTGTAGGCAATATGCAATATAACAAAAAAAAAAAAAAATATATTAATTTTACTACTGATGTATGATTGATTGCTTGGTTTTCGATTTACGCGCAGTGGCAAATATTTCAGGCATGTTCATGATGAGGACTAGTAATACATTGGAACAATATTTGCATGTATGTCTGTAATACTTACCATGACTATGGCTTATCTTGGTTTTTAGATTTTGTCCATTAAAAACACAAGTCTGAGGAACCGAAAGGCATATTTTTTTTTAAATCTTTATTAAATCTTTTATTAGTAGACAGAAAAGACTAAATAATGCAACAACAAGGCATTTGATCCATATCCATTTAAAAAAAAACCAAAAAAAACAATAATTTATACCGTTAGATCGAAGCATATTTTTAATGCTTTTATTGTTATTTTCTATAAGATCCCTCACTTGTAAACCGTACATGTCATGAAATAGTCTTAAATGCAGGTTGGAGGTTGCGGGTTGCGGGTTGCAGGTTGCCGGTTGCCGGGTTGCAAAATTAAGTATTATATATACAAAATGTATCACGAGAGCATTAGCATGAGAGGGTGTATAACATGATAATTCTATAATAAATGTTTAAGTCAGGGTATCCAATTAAATTAAACAACTTTCTGGTGTGAATAAACTGACACCCAACAATACTGAGAAATCTATCAATTTACATTAAATCATAAATGTGGAGATGTAAATGCACTTATTTTGTCTAACACTCTTATGGTTTATCTATAATACATTTACACTTTCGGTTCAAAAAGAGAAAACGTAACAAATATCTAGGTAAAACTTTCAACTAATCGATAGAACATACATACTAAAGCATCAACTTGATGACCTGACACGCACGGTTTGTATATAAAGGTATTGCCTTTTGACTACATGTATATGCATACCATTGTATATATATTTGTAATTATCGGTGCTTCTGGGTTTTTTTAGCTAAGTTTATATTGCAATCTTAGCAAGGGTCCTTCTCGAAAGTCTACCTAGTATTTAAAAGTCTTGTTTTCAATTGAATAAGATGCATCTTTAAATTCTTACTGCGTTTATACGCTATGATAGATAGCGTCTTGTCCACTGTGTTACACGTTGCCGGGGACATTGAAATACTGGGCGCCCGTCCTTCCGTTCGTATGGCTGTCTATCCGTTCGTCCAGTCTTGGTTAGTTCTCTCACGGGTACAATTCTTGTCTGATTTTTATAAAACTTAATATGCTAGTATTAAAGTTTAAAATCAGCGATATTATATAAACAGATATTTTTAAAAAGAGCTAATTTTCCACTTGAAAATATTGAATAAGTGAAATGCGAGGGACATTGTAACTCCTTTTTAGTTCACCTGAGTAGCCATTCCTGTCTCTTCAGGTAATTTTTTCCCCGTAGGCATAACGTTAAAGCCGTCATCTTGGAAGGTGGAGTAAATTTTCGAATGGGTAAAGGGGTCATTTTGTTAACTAGTAACATAATTGAGAAATTTTTGCGTGTTCTTAATAAATAATTAACTTTGATTACTTATAATTAACCTCTGCAATTAATCTCATGGTTTAAATCAGATATTTTAAAATTGATTTTATTAGTTCTCCATTCACCCACAAAATACTTAATCAATTTAATTCAAACTATTGCGTATTATATTTTCCATTAATAGCATCTAACCCAAATGATTTTCAGTTTATTTTTTATTCTTAAAAAAATCCTCAATCTTTAATTGTGTAAACAAATTACTTAATCATTATTGATTTTTCGGCTTATCTGGTTAATCCCTTTGGGAACTGAGTCATTATTGAATTTTGGACTTATCTGGTCAATCCCTATGGGACATACATGTAAACGTGTAAATAACGATATTGATTTACGGATTGTCTCATTACTGTGCTTTGGTAAACATAATTTATGCATTTTTTCAGCACTTTTGCGTCTTAAATATTTCATCTATAATATAACCTATTGATTTTCGGATATTTTATTCTTAAAAATCCTTGATCTTTAAATTTATTGGGTAATTAATTATATAATCATATTTATATCTTTATTCTATGGAGAATAACAATTCCAATGAATCCACTATGAAAGCAAAGATATGTGCACGCAGTTTCAATAGGCTACATATACATTAGATGTATTTGTTTTTTGTTTTTTTAAACTTGGTGAATAAAATTTAAAGAAATCAAAATTGCTTTTCATATTTGTTTCAACCTTTTAAAGTATGATTATTTAATATGATATTTTACATTTATTGCATATACACGTTGTCTGTTCTATTGTCAGGTTGTTGTCTCTTTGACACATTCCCCATTTCCATCTCAATTTATCTTTCATTGAATAGATGTAATGTGATGTAAGTAATATAATTGTATCATGCACGGAAATACGAGAGAAAATAATGCATGGCAGGCAATTTTCAAAGAGATAGAAGAATCCTGAACACATGTTAAAATAAGCACCTTTAAGGACTGGTAATTCTTATGTCTCTTAACTGGCAAATGTAAAACTTTAAGCTTCATCCAAATTAAAATAAACTTCACGTTTAACACAAACAGAAGAATTCAGTGTCCACCACTGCTATGACAGAAAACGCTACAGAAAAAGAAATTTTGGAAACTATATGAAGATAAAGATAGGACACGAATTGAAAAAAAGAGTGTATTTAAGTATAAAAATAGTATCAGAGTACACTAAAATATTCTAGAACATAAATCATTATTTTTATACTTTATTCTTTTTCCCAGAATAAACTGAAGATCAGGACCAGTTCATTCAAGGGTGCCTATAGATTTTGGAAAATGATAGTTTCCTTGACCTAACAGAGCGAAACTTGATTATTTTAGACATGAAAGTCTTGTCATATTAATTCATACAAAGGTTAACAAATCTGACCCAGATTTCTTATTATTGAGGCTCATCGCTTTCTAATAATTTATAATAGGAAAAACTGTCAATAGACTTATACTTACCAGGCTTAAGAAGTTTAGCAACATTAACACTTTGATGACCTTTGATATGTGAAAATTGACTACGCATTCAAGGAAAGGCTAGAGAAGCATAGTTACCATATCTTCTCATTAACATCAATTGTTAATGAATACAAGACACACACAAAAAAATAATGGGGGAATGTGTACATGGGACACAAATGAGGCCTCGCTTATAATGATATAAAGGGACATAACTTTTGAATGGTAAAAGTGACAATACCCAATTTTATAGTTGATTTGAGTTTTGTGGTAATAGGCATTGTGCATAAGTTTCATAACAGTTGGTTGAGGCAAACTAAGTTAGAGTACGAACACGAAAAAATTTAAAGATCAAGGATTTTTAAGAATAAAATATCCGAAAATCAATAGGGTTACATGTTATAGATGAAATATGTAAGACGCAAAGGTGCTGAAAAAATGCATAAATTATGTTTACCAAAGCACAGTAATGATATAATCCGTAAATCAATATCGTTATTTACACGTTTACATGTATGTCCCATAGGGATTGACCAGATAAGCCGAAAATCAATAATGAGTCATGTTCCCAGAGGGCCGAAAATCAATAATGATTAAGTAATTTGTTTACACAATTAAAGATTGAGAATTTTTTATTGCACCCCAGCTCCTTTATTCTAACAGTGAGCCGGATCAACCCTACCAGATCACCCTAGTTTGAGTTTCTTTATTATGCATACTTTCCTTTGTTCTGTAACGTTTTGGCGGGAATGTCAAATCCACTATAAAACTTATAATTAAATATACAATTATACGGAAAAGACTATCTATCAAAATTCACGTAGAAAAAATCCTGTGTATATGCTGGGATTCGAACTCAAAACCTTTAGCATATCAAGCCACGACACAACCACTACATCAGGACGACTGGATACAAACTGTCAGTAATTTAACATACTTAAAGGAAGCAAGATATTTTATAAGAGGGGCGAGTTGGCAGACCTTTATTAAGTGGGGTTTAAACCTTTTTCGTTAATAAGTGATTTGTCGGTGATTGTTCAGTTTGATTTTACACTTTTTCAAAAGTGGAGCGAGTCGGTAAACAAGAGTGGGGCGATTGTTTTTATAAAGTGGCGATATTGGTTGGGCCGATTGGCCAGTGGGGCGAGTTGACATTGTTTGATTTCTACTCATCGTGTTCGGGGGTCAAAAAGGGTATAAATCATATAGTAATGTATAAAGTATATTACAATGGTTGTGTGGCGTTCTAAACTAGATTTTATGAAATGGGTTTTCGTCTAATCTAAAACAGCTGGGATGTAAAATAGTTATCCCACTCGGACTTGGTGTGTCAGTGTTAGATCACCCTCTGGCCAGATCTTACACTGACACACCGCGTCATCGTGGGATAACTATTAAAGAATAAAAAATAAACTGAAAATCATTTGGGTTAGATGTTATTAATGGAAAATATAATACGCAATAGTTTGAATTAAATTGATTAAGGATTTTGTGGGTGAATGGAGAAATAATAAAATAAATTTTAAAATATCTGATTTAAACCATTAGATTAATTGCAGAGGTTAATAATAAGTAATCAAAGTTAATTATTTATTAAGAACACGCAAAAATTTCTCAATTATGTTATTAGTTAACAAAATGACCCCTTTACCCATATCGAAAATTTACTCCACCATCCTAGATGGCGTCTTTAACGTTATGCTTATGGGGGGAAAATTACCTGAAGAGACAGGGATGACTACTATGGGATTTCCCTATTTGTATTTAACCCGAAAAACGTACAAAGACTATATCTTTTACGTACGGTGACTATATATTTTTCTTTTATATTCTCAAAGCATTTCCAAATGCTATCTTCTCGTATCTTTTTTTCACAAGTCTATCATTTAGATTAGATTCTAATCACATAAATTAAAATGATGTTTTTCCCCCTGTATAATCTACACACAATGTGTTATTTTGTTTATGTAAGCTGTAGCTTGAGAAAAAGCGAGATTTTCTCGTCACTTGGCGTCCGTCGTCGTCGTTTACTTTTACAAAAATATTCTCCTCTAAAACTACTTAGCCAAATGTAACCAAACTTGGCCACAATCATCATTGGGGTATCTAGTTTTAAAAAAATGTGTTCGGTGACCCGACCATCCAACCAAGACGGCCGCCTTGGCTAAAAATAGAACATAGGGGTAAAATGTAGATTTTGGCTTATATCTCTGAAACCAAAGCATTTAGAGCAAATCTGACAGGGTAAAATGTTACCAAACTTGTCCGCAATCATCATTAGGGTATCTTGATTTTTAAATGTGTCCGATGACCCCGCCCGCAAACAAAGATGGCTAACATGGCTAAAAATAGTACATACGGTAAAATCAGGGTTTAACTCATATCTCTAAAACAAAAGCATTTAGAGCCAATCTGACAAGGATATAATTGTTCGTAAGGTCAATATCTATCTGCCCCCTGAAAATTTGAGACCAATCAGGCAATCGTTGTTGGATTGCTGCCCCTGAATTGGTAATTTTAAGGAAATTTTGACATATTTGGCTACTATCTTGAATATTATTATAGATAGAGATAAACTGTAAACGGCAATCATGTACATCAAAGTCAGATCTACAAATAAGTCAACATGGCCAAAATGGTCAATTGACCCCTTAAGGAGTTATTGCCCTTTTTAGTCAATTTTTAACATTTTCATAAATTTTGTTAATTAACTGGGCCAATATAAAAAAGAAGATGTGGTATGATTGCCAATGAGACAACTGTCCACAAGAGACCAAAATGACACAGACATTAACAATTTAGGACACCGTACGGCCTTCAACAATGAACAAAGCCCATACGGCATAATCAGCTATATAAGGCCCCGATAAGACAATGTAAAACAATTCAAACGAGAAAACTAACGACCTTATTTATATAAATAAAAGTTCATTATAGAAAGAGATAATTGTAAGCAGCAAGAATGTTCAGTAAAGTAAGATCTACAAACACATCACCATCACCAAAACACAATTTTGTCATCAATCCATCTACGTCCTTTGTTTAATAAGCACATAGACCAAGGTGAGCGACACAGGCTCTTTAGGGCCTCTAGTTATTGAATATTGTTTTACAATATATTTAGTTACCATTGTATGTGAAATTTCCTTTTTTCCAAATATATTTGACAGAGTACTGCAACTTTTAATCTTGTGTTTCACATCTGTAATGTCTTACGCAGTTTGAAACTTATCATATTAACCTCTTTTTATAAGTTTATTTCTCCAAAGTCGTATAATGCTTTTGTTTCTTCCGTGACCACTTGTTTCACTTGTAGTTATAATAATTCGAAAAATATGTCTAGGATGTGCACTTGTAATTGGAAGATACTAATAAGACATGCAACCTGAAATCAAGGACGTCACTCGATTTAAAACGCTTTCCTTTGTACACCTCAGTATCTATAAAGTACGTCACTTCTATATTAGAGAAATTTTATGTAAACTTAATAATTGTGTTTTGTCTCTGACAAACCATTTTAAAGTTGGGGAGGCCAAACATAAATACAGAAAATTGCCGTTCAAGCCGCTGGACACACTTCTGTTTTAAAAGTGTGTTTTTTTGTTGCTCACCTGGAATAAAGTTTCATAGAAATAAAGTTACAGTTTGACTTGACAGTTGAGAATCACCGAGTAAAGATCGGCAATCAGAGGTTCCCCTTCTGATTTGGCGAAAAAGAGCATATATAATTATTCCATGATTTTTTAATTACTGCCTCAAAAATTTTGAATGTGTACTCAAAGGAATTTAATTATTTGTGTAACTAGATTAAGACAGATTAATGTGTTCTATAGAACCTGTTCAGCCTATGTCAATTTGAAGTTTTTATTACTTTAACTTCACTAGAATCAATGTTTAGAACTTTTAATAGCAATTGAGCAGTATGATAAGAATCAACAGATGGGTACATGTATGTTTATTAAAATTATGATTATGTTAAAAAAAAAAATGACAAAATAATTCTACCCTACAATAAGTGTACTGTAAGAAATAAATTGTAAATTTATAAGTCATGGGGTAGATGTTGACCTTTTTACATATATAATATTTATATGTGTGACCTGCAACCTTCAACCTGCAACCCGCAACCTGCAAAATAGCACTTAATCCCACATATCATTTGTTGGTGTCGACAGATATTAAAAACTATAGAGAATTGAACAACGAAACTTAATTTATGCGTATGACCTTTTCTGAAACCCGATGATTGTGCACCACGTGTTCTTACTGAAATTCAAAGAAAGAGTGTAAACTATCCTTTTAAACCGAGATAAAATATATATATGCATGACAAATTTTAATCAGTGATTTTTTTTTATAAAAATTTCAAACCCCCCTTTTCATGTGTGTTTTCTGCTTATTCAATTAAACAGAAAGTTCAAATGGAAGTTTTTCTGATATTTCCACTCATCAAGATTCGTTAAAGAAATGGAATACAATATGTAGCAATACAATGTCCCATAGGTGGACTTCGGTTGTTTTTGCTCTTTGATCGGATTATTGTCTTAACACATTCCCTATTTCCATTCTCATCTGACATTTTCATGTAACAAAGTGAATTTTAAAAAAAAATTGATAAAAATAATTAACATGATACATGTAGGCTAATTAGTGATTAATTAACTTAGAATGATTGAGGCTACATGTAATTTTATTTTGTTCTAGATTTTGGACACATATAGTACGCAGTAATCATAAAACCAATAATCATTACTTTACTGACAATACACATATCCTCAGTGATTAATATAATCTTGCATCCAGTTCATGTAAAGTTATGGGCATAGAAAACTCTAGAGGAAAGAACCGAATACAAGATAATATCTATACGTTTCAGAAACCAAAATGTGGACTACTATACACAATGCAATAAACAAGAGCTCACTGGATATAGTGCGCAGTTGTTTCTTATATGTAACTACTCTGGAGCTCATAAAATGAAGCATTAATTATAATCAACATTATTGTCATCCGAGATATAAAATCTTATTTTTATCATTGTAACATGTGTAATAAAATAGCAAGCACAAACATACGAATACACTTGCCCTAATTGACCATTCCCTTGAAAATCGCTAAAGGGAAGGTTTGTTTAGTCAATCCTTATGTTTTTCTAATGTTGTCTCGTGCTCATTAACCCAAAATGCATACATGTAATACCAATATTTAAATATTAATATAAAAACTTATCCACATTTTGGTACTTTACTTATGGGTGGGAGAGGGGAACTTATCAAGAATCTCATCAATCCAAACAGGCAATATGTATTGCCTGACCAAACATTGCCCTTAAACCAACCATCACTTTGATATTGAAAGAATGAGGATGTACTATCACATGTACTTCCGCCAATGAAGTTATACACATTACACCACTAGCAAGGCTTTCCCTTAAGGAATAGTATTCCTAATACTCAAAACAAAAATATCCTTTTTATTAAATATTATTCCTTAATTACTTTACAACACTACTAAACATTTCAAGATACATGTACACAGTTCTTTATAAATAGTTTCATAATTCACTAAATTCTCATGAAATTGACCATAAACAGACTTTTAAAAGTTGCGTTAAGGCAATGAACTCATATCAAAATGAACATTGTCATTATTTTATTATTTTAATAACATCTTCAGCATGTGGAAAGCTTGTAAGCAAAGGGACTTCACCTCCAAGTGTATACTATGCTGGCTTGTCTCTTTCTGTACTGTTGTAGAATCAAACACACTTTTTACTTCCTAATCAGGAACATTGACAATTGTATTTCCACTTGATTCTTCACATGTCTGCTGAAAATATATTAACCAATAACAAATTGTTTATTTGCACTTAAGACAGCATTAGTCACACTTTGAAAAGGAAAAATCCCTTTGCCTACAATCCACTTGGAAAACCACTAGGGAATCAGTGTCCCTCGAACTGTAGACAAAGAAATTTAAATTAAAAAATTTAACCATATATAAAATTAGTATACATTTGTGCTAGTATACAAAATCATTCAACATATTTATTATAATAAAACAAAACAAAAACATTATTTAATCTCCCGAGACAAAAAGATGTTTGTGACATATCTCAACACCTCAGTGAAATTAAATACACATCCAATACTAAACATCATGAAAATACGGACAAATTATTACAATTACTTTAAATTTGAACATAAAGCTGCTTCCATCAGAGATATTGTTTTTAGTACCGTGCCATCTCAACACAGACATACATAATAAGTGTTATATCCATATTTCTCCCATTCATTTTTTTTTCTTTTATTATATTATTACATCGTCAGCCTATCAAAGCTGTAGGTAACACCATCTGAAAACAAAAACATTCTATTCAAGTCTATGTACAATCAAAAAAGACCGCTGAACGTGGACCTCGACGAAGACACCTTATAATTCAATACACATCACTCCGGTAAACAACATTTATATCATGTGACATGTCACACTAAATTATTCCACGTTCTCAATATTTCTTTTCTTTTCTAACAAAGTCTTTAAAGAGCATTTTCTATCAGTATGTGCGATGTAATAATCAATGAAAAGTCCACAACACTCTAAAGTAACAAAAGAACTATTTACCCTATAAATAGTCCGAGATTACTCTGACGTCCAACGGCTGTTTTGCCAGACAAGCTGGGGCCGTGGGACGTCAGAGCTCGTCCCATATCAAAAAGTGGCTATTTGCCCAGCCAAAATAGGTGCGCTGCTTCGTCGCTTCTGCTGCCGATTGAGGGCTTTGGAATTATATAAATCGGGCATCAATCTGTTCATTTTTCATTTATCTTTTCATTTATGTAAGTTTCACCTACCTGCCAACCTTTATTTTTCCATATTTTAACAGTTTTCACAGAAACCCATCGATTTTTGCATTTTGACTTGACTTGACACATACCTATGATATTAATTTCCTTGAGATTCGACAACATGTGAAACAAGATCACGTTGACTGTTCACCGCTAGAGTTTAGTATATATTTACTTAATAACTATAGAGGGAATTGATAGTTCAACTAATACGTCATTATACAGCTTCTTTTGGAACAACAATCGTGTACTCATTGAACATAAGGAATGTACTAGGTAGTTTTTATTGCTATATATTTTATCTTGAATTAGATTAATTGCGTGTCTTTAATACTTGCTTTTCAAACATTACAAAGAGAATTCACATCCATGCATCTAAGACGTTATCATTGCCAACTATGAGATCTTTATCTGAAATGATTGACATACTTAAATATATGACATAATTGAAATATTTGTCACTGAACGCAAATCAAGCAAAGGAATTCCTAATAGTAACACTTGTTCTTCTTTTTCATTTCTAGAATGATAAAAAAAAAAGACTTAAAAAAACGCTTAAAGTCATATGAAACGAGTGACTGGTGAACAATAATGTTTATTCAATTCTTGAACCAATGCATGTATTTATCATAAACGTAGTCTTCTGTGCACTATTTTGTCATTTTTTACGCAAACATATCGTATAATCATTAATTGTGTTTCTCTCTTTGTCAGTTATGATGAGAAAATATGGCGGCTAAGTCTTTGTCATATTTTAAAGGCGAAGTTTACCGATTATCACATTATAGTAAACAGTCAACAAAGAAGCATGGAAATTGACCACGTGTATATAACATATACAATCAGATAATTATAGTTTATTTCAATGAGAGATCTATGCGTATTGCGATCACCGGATTTTTACGAGACAGGTCACACTAAGGTCACTTGCATACGGAAAATATGTCGGCGAATTGCTTTCTGGAAGCAAGCAATTAAAAAAAGTAAACTTTATCTAAATGTGGACAAATCAAGGAATTGTCTTCAGAAAAAAGTATATGTACATATTTGGTTTAATAATTTTTAAATTTGAGGTTTCGTACGACTTCAATGAAAATATTCAAAATAACCTATATATATAAACGAATGTTTCTTTTAATTTATGAAATTTGTAAGTTAGTTTAAACACCATAATCAAAATCGTATAAATCTTTAAATATTTGTTTATTAGCTTGTGTGATTTGAAAATACTGTATTTCAACTTTTTAATTTTGTTTTTACAAGTAAAATTTAGTTTTACCTGATTTTCTAACTTGTTCGCTAACTATACTAGAAGGACGGACGGACAGACGGACACATGGAACGGCGGACGCACTTCCATAGGGAAAAACGGACGCCTGGTATTATCTATGAGAAGCGACATGACAAGGGTAATTTCAAAATAAATATTCTTGCCTGCAGGTATCAACTGAAAAATAATTGCATTAACAAGATAGAATGAACAGCAATATTCTGCTCCGTAAAATGCAGAAATATTGTAAACAAGAGAGGCCTAAAATACTAAAGGGATGTTCAAACTCATGAGTCGAAAAGGAGTCTGTGTCGCTCACCGGATATTTTTGTATACATTGATGCATGAAATAATGCAACCAGTACACTTTTGCTCTATAGTTTGAGAGATTTAATCTGAAACCGCATTTTACCCGTATGTTCTATTTTTAACCATGTCGACCATCTTGCTTGGCAGACTAGGTCATTAAACACATTTTTAACTACATTTAGATGATTATGATGATTGTGGCAAAGTTTGGTGAAATTTGTCGCAGTTGTTTATGCCCGCGTCACACTGTCCCGATTTTTATATACGATGGACACCCGAATGCGAAAATTGTAAGTCCGTACGAAGTTGGTCCCGATCTCGTTAAAATACCAAAAAGTGACCGAAGCAAGTACGATGAATAACGAAGTCTATACGATGATGCCGAAATTATATACGATAGCAAAAGTTGGACATACGAAGGTTAACCGAAGACGGGTATTTAAGCTTCATATCTCAGCCGAAGCCTACACGACATATCACGAAGGCTACACGATGGATTACGATGATGGCGCGATGGCCATACGATGTCTAAAAGACGTCGTGTACAGCTTACGATGCATTTAAATTATATGCCGAAGGCATCACGCGTTTTAAATTGTTTGATCAATATTAAATATAACTTAGTTTATTATCCCCTCGCCTACTACATGTAAGTTGCGTGTAGATAAAATTGTTATGGACACTCTAGAACCAAAATGCTCAAAACTTGGTATGGTGTTACTCGTTAAGAATATCTTAAGCGCTATTGACTTTAAAGTTCAAAGGTCAAGGTCACAGTGGCAGTTGTAATACAAGGCAATATCAACCTTGTGGACACTCTTAAACCAATATGCTTCCAAAGACTTTAATCACATTTGGTAAATTGTTCCTCCTTGTAATGATCTGGCATTTTTTACGTTCAAGGCCAAAGGTCAAGGTCATGCAGAGGAACTTGTTTTTTTCTCCTTGAAATAGCATAATACACAGGAAATTGGTTGCTCATTTTTTTACCTTCTGGTTCTAAAGACAATATTAAAGGTATTTCAAGTTACTGAATGTTTTGGTTGATTTCTAAAAAAAATAGTTTATGTATCAAATATGCATATTCAATTTACTATTTTCTGCATGTGTCATATACAAATACAGTATAGTGTCCATATTTGTCCCCAATATGTTACATACGAGTGGATGCCACGCTCGACATTGCCTTGTTTGAACTGTAAAATGTGTGCACTAGTCTGAAAAATCACCCTTAATTATGCCCAAGGAAGGATGTGGGGAAAGCAACAAAGGCGGCAAAAATATGACATATAGAAAACAAAATGGTTATTGAGTAAACATTCGTGTGACAACAACTCAGACGATACATAAAAAGTCAGAATAATGAATAAAAAGTTGGTTTCCCTGTATACGTGTACCTGCAGTGTTGGTGTTCGAGGCGCGTTTATTTAAAGGAACCCCAGCATGTAATGATATGAAACCATCCAGATGGAAAAGGCCTGAACATATCGCTATTATCATAACTAACGTTTTTGTCTTTTCGAGTTGTTGTTGTGAATAGAAGAAATTGAATATGTTCCGACATTGTCTAATAAAAATTAAAAACTCTAAATTCTTTTTCACCTTTAATTATGTTACTTGATATAAAAAATTGACAAAAAATAATATTTTACTTGTAAAAGTAAATCCTGGGCCTGTAATAGCTGCTCTTCTTTATTCCATTTGAATTAATAGAAACAACGCTGTCGCCTTTCTTGTTCTCATAGAATCATATGATATGAGCTCCATGTTTTGTGAACGTCTTTCTTAACTGTCGTATTGGACTGACCAGTGCATATCGCGCATGGCACTTTAAATGTATTTTAGCGCGAAAATTTACTTACATTTAGCTGGATTTATTGCCGTCGTAGTTCCATCTTGTCGCCTTCGTACTTTTATTCGATGGCAACACAACGGGATTACGAGGTCTTCACGAAGTCGTGTTGCCATCGTAAGACCTTCGGGTATCTTCGTGATTCATTCGTGTAGACATCGTAATGTCAAAACTGCCCGATGGAAACGATTGAAACACGAATGCAATACGATGTGCAAAGATGCATTCCCGGTGACATTACGATATTTAGGATGGTGATACGAACTCAATACGAACCTTCAACTTCGGGCGCACCTTCGGGGATTTTTTAACATGTTAAAAAATTTAGAACCCTTCCCGAAGTTGTCCCCGAAGGCTAGAAAAAGTGGCCGATGGTTAAAGATGGTTAAAGATGGCACTACGAATAGCCCGATCTGGATACGATCAGCCCCGATTTTGAAAATTTCCATTATCGTGTTGCCATCGGCGTAAAAATCGGGACAGTGTGACGCGGGCATTAAGAAAATATTTTTATAAACGATTTTACAATTTTTTTTTAAATATTTACTAGAAAGGGCAATAACTCCTTAAGGAATCAATTGAAAATTTTGGTCTTGTCGACTTTTAGTAGATCTTACTCAGCTGAACATGATTGTTGCTTACAGTTTATCTCTATCTATAATAGTATTCAAGATAATAACAACCAAAAACTGCAAAATTTCCGTAAAATTATCAATTCAAGGGCAGCAACCCAATAACATGTTGTTTAACTCGTCTGAAAATTTCAGAACTGATAGATCTGAACCCAATGAACATTTTTATCTCATGTCAGATTTGCTGTAAATGCTTTAGCTTCAGAGATGTAAGCCAAAACTGCATTTTACCCCTATGTTCTATTTTTAGACCTGGCGGCCATGTTGGTTGGCAGGTAGGTTCGTGGGACACATTTTCAAACTAGATATCCCAATAACGAGTGTACATGTACCTGTGGCCTAGTTTGATTGAATTTGGCCAAGTAGTTTCAGAGGAGAAGATTTTTGTAAAAGTTAACGACGAATGACGACGACGGGCGCCAAGTAATGAGAACAGCTCACTTGGCCTTTTAAGGCAGGTTGGCAAAAAACATTGCACAAAATACAACAAAGATACCTAAACACTGAGCATCACGAAAACCACCAATGAAACGGAAAAGGGATCTCAGGTTCTCGAAGGGTAATCTAATGCGGCTCCACATGTGAAGATCATGCGTAATATTGCTCATAAATGCAAGTACATACTTCGATACTAGAAGTAATACAAAAGTTAAAATAAATAAGCAGCACTAGTAAAATGTGGAAATGTAAAGTTTGTCAACAATACATCTCTCCTTCCCCTGCATTTTAAAACAGGATATCAAGAGAAATGTGTATACAAAAGTAACCCAGCATGGACATACATAAACATTGATAGCCAGAGTGTACATGTATATTTATAATTAGTATAAATTCATTAAACAATCGGAGAGAAGATTAATAATCAGTAAGGCATTCCTGATAACTGATCGAGGTCGAAATTTAGTTATTCACAAAATTATAATATCTCATGGTTGTCATCTTAATGAAATAATTTACTATTTCAGACCAAAACTAACCAATGATTAACAATGTTCCAGATCTTTCTAGATTTTTTTAGAGTCAGTTTTTCAATTAATATAATTATGCAGTTCAACATTTGCATATAATTGATGCAACTGGTATAAACTGGTTAAATTATAAGCTCCATCTTTTGACTTTTAAATTAACGGATATTACAGTTTACAAAATCGATTATGTAGCTCCTCAAATTTCAAAACTTTGACTAATTCTATCAAAGAAAACTTATGAAACGCAACAAATCAGCAAATTCATCATTTAACTTTGATTCAATTAGCAGGCTGTATATGTGGTAACTTTGTTCTAAATTTCTTAATTCCCTCACTTCCTAACTAGGAAGGGACATTATAAAAAAAAACCTTTATTAAGGATTAACCTTTAAATAATGAGTATTTTACATTTAACTAAGACACGAAAGACAATGGAAATCTTTTATACTGTTTTATTGGATCATGCTTCTAATTGGTGCTGTCTGAAGAAGATATATCCATTTCTTTATTCATAAGCTAAATGGTAAATGTATGTGTATATGTATCAACGCCACACTAGGGAAGATCGATCGGTTATTATCACCAAATCAATCACAAACAACATCAGTGACAATGTTTACGTAATGATCAACCTTTAGCTAAAGTGGGGACAGGTGAACGTTAGTGTCTGTGTAGACCATAGTATAATTAACTGTCATACCTGGAAAGACAACACACCCTGTTCCAGCTCTTAAAGAATATCGGTAAGTGTTTATATATTTCTATTTATTTTAATTGCAAGCTAAAACTATGCAATATATCATTGTTAAAAAACCCACAGTAATTCAGACATGCCATTAAAAGATGGTGTACTCTAATTTGCATGCATATTATTTTAAGTGTTTGTAACAAAATTTTCATTATTTTTTTTATAAATTATATACCTATCCATAGTTCAAAATAAAACGCATGTTGCGGAGATATTTATCATAGTTGAGTGGATTGTATTGACTGAAATATTCTATGGCTATATGTGTTTCTGAATAGGTAAGTGACACATCTCCATTCAACCTGATAGAAAGTGTATATGGATTCCTAAATGATTGCTGCGAGGTGTGTTCCGAATCAAGAAGGGATCTTGTTATTATATATTAAAACAGCGGCTGCTTAACGATTAGGTTTATTTTGTTTTTGTTTCCAACGGACATTCAAATTTTCCACCACAGTAATTCCAATGTGAGATCCGTTCGGTATATATTTAACAAAGTTTGTTCTAGACATGAGCATGCATAAAATACTTACCACAGTCACGTAAACGAACTGAAATTTTAAATTGATTAATAAAAAACATCAGTAAGGCCAATTTTACCTGTAATTGTTTCACTCATAGGGACAAATAAAATATTTGTTGCTGTAAAACTCAATAGAAATTGAAAACTGAAGATGTTATACATGTATATAATATACTTTATCACAGTGGCATATGTTTCCAAATAGTCTAAATCGTATATCATCGCAGCCACATGACGCTGTCAGTGGAACCCAATTTCCAAATTTTACATGTTTTGTAAAACCTGCATAGGTCTTAAACTAATTCACATCTGAAAGAAAACATATCATGGAAGTGATATATTGACATAATAGTCCATGGTTCTATCAAAATCATTTGGCGTTATCTTTCAACAACCATGCATGACCCAAGAAAAAATTAAAACGCAATGTTGTTCTTAAGCTAAAAGGTTATATATAATTATTTCTTTTGACATGTATCTTAAGAAATCATGTTATATGGATGATTAATGTTTCCTATTTGACCTATTGAGAACATGTGATACAATGACACGTGTCTTTAATTACACATTTGTTCTTCCTTATCGTTACATTCTTTTACACTTGTACACTAAGGAAGAATGTGACATGTGACTGAATATGGATACGCAGATTACATTACTTCGAAAAACTGGTCTGTTTAAAAAAAAAAATGGTTCGCAGGTTGTATAGAAAAAAAGATCCATTTTTGTTAATTCCGTTTGATGTTCAGCAGGAGCAGTCATATTTAAGACGATAACAAAATGAAAAAAAAGTAGATTCTGCAAATTGGGTCGACCATATTTAAAGTTATTTAAAAATTATTTGAAATTCCACTGATAGTGAGCGTATATGCATAGAGATAAACTAATTTATGAAATGCTGCATGTCCGATATAAGCCCCTCAAAGGGTAGTTTGTCTTCACTGGTGCATAGAGCTTAATGGTGCTTCACGTCAGACACACAAATCAATGAATGTGTTTGTAGATAGATATTTTTGTCTTCTGTTAAATTGTTCCTTTTAAAATTGTTATACGATGATGACTGATGTACCCATATTTTGACTATTTTATTTATTGTGTCTGATTAGTTAACGCATCAATATAAATATAACGGAAATTGATGAGACTGTCATCAAACTGAAAGGGTTAGCGCTATAAAACCAGATTTAATCCACCATTTTCTACATTTGAAAATGCCTGTACCAAGTCAGGAATATGACAGTTCTTGTCCATTCGTTTTTGATGCGTTTTGTTATTTGATTTTGCCGTGTGATTATGGACTTTCCGAATTGATTTTCCTCTAAGTTCAGTATTTTTGTGATTTTACTTTTTTCTAACATAAGATTAGGTTTTGCGCTTATGTTTTGCATACCCCATGAATGATTGTTTGATTGGATTTTGAAGGCACTAAGACTATCGTACTGTTCCAATTCTAGTGTCTAATTTAACGTAACTTATCCCATTGAAAGTGACTATGTATTTATTCTTATCTTACCTCCTATACATTTCTAGGAATATGATTGTTTAAAAACAACCTCGTGGAAACCGTGTATATTCCATATTAGATTAGTAGGTAGGCGGGGTTTTTCAATACACGTTTAGTAGAGCTGTTATGTCCCTTTATAAAAGCAAAACGGTACTGAGAAAAATCTTGAGGTTTCAACAGACAATGAATGATTGTGATAAATTCATAAAACACATTTGAACTTTTTTTAAATAAAACTTTTTGGAATTTTGGATCCTCAATGCTCTTCAACTTTGTACTTGTTTGGCTTTTTAAATATTTTGATATGAGCGTCACTGATGAGTCTTATGTAGACGAAACGCGCGTCTGGCGTACTATTATAATCCTGGTACCTTTATAACTATTATAACTAACAAGTGGTTATTAATACAACATGTTAAGAAAATCGGTAAGATAAATTCGTTACACAGTGCACTAGTGACTTAATACGGTATATATGGGGTCAGTAAATTCCATATGGAATTTACTGACCGTATTAATCACTACCACACTATGTAACTTATAATTCACAACAGCCAAATGAATGCTTCCTTAATCATAAGTCTTGCTTCCCGACGAGATATATCAATCAAATTTATGTACATGGTTATGAGGTGTCATTTTTTACCCTTGTCATTAACATATACCCTTCATTCGTCTTAACTCGGCCGATTCCGTACCCTCATCTAACGGATAGAAGGAGACTATCGGATTCTACCGAGGAATGCCGAATGGCCTGCATCTGTCTCATTTGGATATTCTTTGCGCATATATGAAACATTTATTAACCCTTTCAAAATGTATGTACATCTCTTCCAGCACCTGCGATCATCCAGTTTATGATGGGGTTCGTGTTGCTTAGTGTTTAGTTTTCTATGTTGTGACTAATATTTGTTTTTTTGTCTTTTTTTTTTTTAGCGTTGTCAGTTTATTTTCGATCTATGAGTTTGACTGTGACTCTGGTATCTTTCGCCCCTCTTTTATGTTGCCATGACGGTTAAGTCGAAACAAAACTTTCATGTGCAACTTCTTTTACCCAGACTTCAATTTGGAGCTTGTTGACTTGTTCGCTTAAGCAATTTGAAGTAGGTCTGTATACCGCCAAATGGTGTTTTACAGGAATTTCATAGTTTTAAGCCATCTTGAGGCATTTCCCATTTGTACACAATTGTGTTCTTAAATGCGCAAAATGTCATTAAAAGTATATATACTTATGAATCTATGTAACTTATGAATCTATGTTACTGTTGATTTTAAGTAAGATTTAAGGACTTTAATTAAAAGGCCTTTTGAGTGAATTAAATTCTGAGGAAATAGGCCCTTAGGCTACCTCTTTTTGCTACTAGAAATGTGGAAAATGTAGAAAGTACAATAATGTCCTAATGATGGTCTATATGGAATTGAGACACACGCGTGTCATGAACTCCATAAATAAAAACTTGCAAAGCTCTGATTCCTTTCACGGATTTGGCTATACTTTTTGGACCTTTTGGATTATAGCTCTTCATCTTTTATATAAGCTTTGGATTTCAAATATTTTGACCACGAGCATCACTGAAGAGACATGTATTGTCGAAATGCGCATCTGGTGCAAGAAAATTGGTACCGTTAATTTTATTGCACGTGCAAGATCGAGTATTTCTATCTATCTTTCAATCATTATGGCTAAAGAATAAATGTGCGCGAAATGTTATTCTTAACCATAATGTAATATCCTATATGAATATTCATGCTTCCTGTTTGACCTATTTCTAACATGTGTTAAAATGAAACGTGTCTTAACATCACATTTGTTCTTGTCAGTTGTAACATTAATTTGCATTTGATTGCTAAGAAAGTTGCAGCATGGGACAAAATTTGGATAGGCAAGTTACATTCTTATTTATTTTACAATTACTTAAAACTTTTCCTCTAAACCCGGTTTCGGAGATTGTAAATAATTAAGAATTTTTTTTTCACTTTTAATTTAAATATGTTTAACCCGAGGATCGGATTATTCTGAAAACGTAATAAAGAAACTCGCTTTTTTTTTAATATACAAGAATTTGAAACGTTCATGACTTGTTACCATAATCAAGCATAATTATGCACTTATTATGTCTATTTAAGTTTAAAAAAAAAATGAACAAAACATCTGCATTCTTCATTTCTAAACAGAGTAATACGTTTCTTCTGACGATTGTTTTAAAAGAAACTTCGTAAGTTCTTCGTTGATTTATTGTCCGATTGATGGTTCGTTTAGGTTCTGTAGCAAATTTTGAAAAAATTCATGCATTGAAAAAAATATCAAACAAGTGAATTCTACAAACTGAGTAGACCGAAATTAAGGTTGGATCAATCAAAATTCCACTGACACAGATTGTAATATGTTGCATAGATATATTGTCATATAAATCTTTCAAAGGACTGTTGTGTTGTTTGTTTTAACTGCGCAGAAAGCTTTTTTGTACGAAGGACTTCAGTTTTACATGACCCACGAATGCTTGTTTCCATGGAATTGAAACGCGAGAAATTCAACTGTGTATTTATACATCCCAAAACGATGACTCCCTAATCATTGTTCTTGCTGCTCGACGGGGGAAATCAACCATATTTCTATACATAGTGTTGAGATATCACTTTTAAAAAAAAAGTATTCTATATCTGTCTCATTGTCTTATGACCTGCATCTGTCCTATTGAGTTTTATCTGACATATTTGAAACATCTTAATTACAGTTTCAAAGAGTTTATAGGTAATTCGTATATTTTCCCTTTGATCTCACTGCCTGATATTTTCGAGTATCAACATACTGGCTGTATCACTAAAAATATTAGGCAATACCGATTGTGTGACGACATAATTACCGATAAACAAAATAATAATAGGTAGTTTCGTTTATGATACTGACTATATCATGTGGAATATCTTAACTCGCCTTAATGGGCTCGTCTAGATATTCCACATGATATACTCAGTATCAAAAACGAAACTACCAATATTCTTTATATATGCAACCCTTAAGTTAGCATAGAAATGGTAATGGTAAAGTGTAAACACCAATTTTACGTGTTATTACGTTAACCAGACTTCTAATTCGAATATTGAACGGTTAACTCAGAAATTAGTATTTGGTATGTACCTTCAAATGATGTTTTACCTCTTTAAGAAAAAAACACATATAAAAACCACTAAAAAGCTAAAAAAAAAATGAAAAAAAGAAAAAAATCCTTTCATACAAGATGTTTGAAAGTAAATGTCCTGCAGTATAATGCAGCGGTTGTTGCGGCACAAGGCATATATTTGACCATACATTTATTGCGAAGTTAGAAGTTAAACTTGATCGTCGATTTACCCTAAAATGATTAAAGTAAAACAAAAACCAACAAAATGACACATTTAAAGAGTTACCACGACTGCACACTTTGATCTTTACTTAGTAAATTAGAAATGCATTCTCAAAGTTTTGTATCATCTTTTTATTTTGCCATGTGATTAGGGACTTTCCAATTTGATGTTCCACTGAGTTCAGTATTTTTGTGATTTTACTTTTTGAGTAGATTCTTTATTGGAAAAGTTTGTGGTTACTAAAATAACTAATTGACATTTGATGATATATGTAAAAGTTAATGAAAAAGACGTAATGGTTATGTCCAGAAAAAAGACTATTCCTAGTTATAAGTCCAATTTATATGCAATGGTTAGACCATGTTGTTCAAGACTTTATAACAATCTTTTATATTTTACGATTTCATACATTTCCCTTCATATGTAAATTATTTTGTTTATACATTCAAAGTCATGAACTAGAAACGAGCGTTTAAGCTGCTACTACTTTTCCTTATCACGTTCATTTCTGAAAATAAATGGAAAGTAAATAAATTGAAGAAGATGTTCTATGTCACCGAAATCGTGTGGACTAACAAATATGACAATCGAAGTATTTTAACACGTTGAATATAACTATTTGGAGGAGGAACTAAGTTTAACACTTACTTTTCCTGAAAACCGAATTTTAATTCCGATGATTGATGTGTTTGCTTATTTTTACCGTGTTTTTACGACAAACCAGATGTAAAGATTAAATTATAGACTTTCAAACATTTTTACATCGAAAATCAATGAAAATACATTATTTTCGAAATGCGCATTTGTTGCAGTAATGTTGGTATTGCAAATGAGATTACCATAGACAGTATATATTATTTGGCCTTTTTAACTTATTTGGATTTAAGCGTCACTGATGAATCTTTTGTAGACGAAACGCGCGTCTGGCGTATATATAAAATTTAGTCTTGGTATGTATGATAAATTTATTAACCATAAAGGACATAAAAAAAATAAGAAAAAATAGCAGAATCCATACAAGGTAAACTTTGCCTGAGGGAGTTGAAAACTTACTTTCTAATAATTTAATATTTTTCTTTGTGTTGATTGATCGAGTTGGACCGTTCGATTTGTCAATTTTTCTGGACTCAGGGAATTCCCTTTTTTTTGGGGTTATTTTACCTTTAATTTAAAGTAGTATTCTTAAAGAATGTATGTTTGTATGGACAATGATGTCTAGTGAGGGGACAGTTGTTGATAGTTTTTGTACCCTGGTCGATAGTTATTCCGCCAAAGGTTAGTTTTTTTCTCTATTGTTTCGCCCACGTTCTTGATATCACATGTTACGTGTTATTACATCAATTAAATTATCAGTTGTAGTTGGAACATACTTAGACTGTATTAATTTGTTCTGTGAAGGTGCTAATGAAACAGCTGCTGGCATTCAGAGCATACAACATTTTTTCTCCCTCATTTACATGATTGATAATACTAAATACCAGGACTAAGAGGGGAGTGTTGTTTTTGTTATAAACATTATAAATAATTTTTCATAGATGTTTCTGGTCTTCTGAGGGCAGTGAAAAATAGTAACAGCGGTAAAATTTAGTTCAATATGTGTCAAAATAAGTATCCAATCTGCACTGATATATAAAGGCAACAGTAGTATACCGCTGTTCAATATATAATTGTCTTCAAAGACAACAATTCGACCTCATTTAATGTACATGCATGCGACCAAATTTTACACAGTGTAATATATATAAGTGTCTATTTGGTCAACATATTTACCAGTTGAAAAGAGTGTCAGCTGCATAAAATACTATATTTTTTAATGGGGAGACCGAATTCACGAAATGAGTCGACTAGCAAATTTCATTTAAAAACAGTTTACAGAGAGACACATTTGATGATGCGGTATGTGTTGTACTCAATGTAGAAGGCTCTACCATTTGTACGGTGACTTTTAGTTGTAAGATTCTAAGTCATTTGTTTTCTAGGGGAGTAATAGGTATGTTTTAAATCGAAATCAAATGGCCATTCGATGTTGAATGTTGAACTTCCCAAGAAGATGAATCATGAACTTGGTCAACAGTCAACAATAAGTCGAAGGTGTAAATGGTGTAACTAAATTGAATCACAAACTAAAAATAAATTGCATGGATTATAAAAACTTTGAAGCTAAATTAATCTTCGAATTTATTTTTACAGGATGAAGATTCTATAGATATTTGACGACTTGACGGTGACATTGCTTGACAACACATGATCTGTTCACCAATAGAATAATGGATGTGAATTTAATGCTTGTATTGTTTTCTTATCTTTAAACGCAACGACAACATAGCCATATAAAAAGGATATACTGTTTGCGAATAGACTAAACCGATTATGAAATATAAATAAATGATCTGCAAAAGCATAGTTGTTTATGTGAACATTACGCAAACAAATTCCTCTGCGATTTAATATACATTGTAGTCAATCGGTCGATGTGAACAACATGAGTAATCATTTTGATATTGGGTATACGGTAAACATAGAGGGTGCTAAAAAGGACCTACTTGTGTCAGATTTAAATAAACTAAATGAAATGAAACAGCCACAATTGGTCTTTGATCAATTGTCAATGCTTTTGGATGACATGAACAGCGTTGTTTGTAGTTTGTGTTCAAAAGGTGAAAGATTCCGAGGGAACGTCTCAAGATGTGGATGCTGCTCACGTGACAGAACTGTCTATTTTACAGATAGGAATTTGTTCGAAAAATTATTCATTAATCCGTTGAATCTGAAAAAAGACGAACAGACGCTTGTATGCTGTAGCAATTCAACTTCACAAGAAGGCAATGACTTGTGTGAGAAATTAGATGACGTTCATTTGAAGAATGGTTGCATTAGTAGAAAGGGAACATAACTGATTAAAAATAGTCATAAAGCCAAAAATAAGAAGCATTTTTATATATATTTGTATTAATATGAATTATTAAATATTACAAATAATAATGTATAGCAGTGACTGAATACAGATGGCTTTCGACAGAGCAATCTACAAAGAGTAATTGAATTAAACTTAATTTGAAGTTATACCCAGCATAGTTAGGGGCGCCGAATGGGACTCTTGTGGTTTTGTACTCAAAATTCAATTTTGTACGAACAAAAGTGAGTTTTGTTCATCAAAAATGAGTTCAGTTTAACAAAAATTGTAACTTGGGGACAAGACTTCGCGATTTTTTGTATACATATATTATAAATAAAGTGTATTTGCTATTTACTAACAATTCCAAGTTTATTTCAACAGCGGTCACTGATATGTTATGTACAGCAGTTGCGGTTCCAGAAATGTTCATAAGGGGGTCCCACTGGATATCTAAGAGTGGCTGCTCCAGTCATGCTTAGATGACTCAATAAATATTCACCCAAAGATTCCTCACAAAAGAGGGAGTTTGGAAAACCTTCTACATCCGCCTCTGTAGAAAGCCTCTATATATAGTCTATAATTATATATTATAAAGTATATCAGCGACCGCCGATGGATAGTTAACTTGGAATTGATAGTAAATACATTTTTTTATAGTATCTGTTCGTTAATAGTATACAGAAAAACGCGAAAATAATTTTGAAAAAGGGGGAGGGCTAAACAAAAATTGTCTTGTCCCCAAATACGTATGACTTTTAATACCTTTCCTGAAATTCTCCAGTCGTATTTTTTACAACAGTTTTCATACTTTCAACCACGCTCGATACAAGGATTTTCATGATACGAATCCTTTCCTTAAATGCACGCGATTTCGCGGGTATGTTCTAGTTAAAATATCTAGACTTAAGACAGCTTGAGAAAAAAAATCAAAGAGCAAAAAGACGACATCAGATTAAGGAAAATTACTAATTCAAACAGCAAAACGGAAAATATTTGCCTTCAACCTACTATTCGTACTCAAGGAACATCAATAGTAGAAATGAAAAGCACAATAATAAATATTAACAATTTAAATGCACAGATCACTTCACGTTCCTTGACGAAAGAAAACTGTAATTTTAACAATGCAATGCATGCAATACATCAGCCTCCCAAATATCATATCTAGCGATTTACGTAATCTCAACATTATTTAATAGGCAGCAGTGGAATTGCACTATTTTGCGATTTCACTCTCTTCGTACTTTGAATAGCTCAAATGTGTTTACTACAAATACATCAACTTCAAAAGATAAAGGGGAACATGTACAAAAATGCCCACTTATATACATAATTATTGGAATGCCACGATCAATGTTGTGCAAATCTCAACACCAAAATATTTCTAACAAACAAAACACCAAACAAATAAGGTAGTGCTAAATGATAATGCAAATCGTGTTTTGATGAAACTAAAACAAATCATCTTTACACTGTAAAAAAAAGTAATCTCAGTATCGCCAAATTCGGATTTTTGTTTGAGACATATCTGTCACCTCTTCTTCTTGAAGATGAAAAATAAACAATTTGAGGTAAATCTGTTCCGCAGTATTTAAATGCTGGATATGTTTCATTTAAGTCCAGTACGCTCAGTCCTTTCATATATTGGTGACTAACAGATATAACAGTTACTACTCGCAACGGCCACCAGTGTGACTACTTAATATGCATGATATCCATCAGCAAATTGATAACAACAGACAATAATTCAAGGGCCACAATTGACATTTTTACATAGACGGTGACAATATTGCACCATCTCGGTAATCTGTGTACGTCTGTTTTTCCAAGAAATTCATTATTAAAAACAATTAAACTTACATCATTTCATTATCAAAAGGTAAGTAGAAAAACAAACAAGCAGAACCTGTCTCGTGAAAAAAAAACACGAACAGCAAGTGCAAGATTTAATTCATCGTCTGAAAAGATGAAATGATTAAGCGTTTTGACACTTTTGAAACAGCAACCGAGAACTTAAGTTTCAGACAAGCTCTGGCCTTAAAAAAGTGCAGATGATGTAATCGTACAAAAACTATTGTTTTCCCTAACATATCAGTTGCCACTTGTTTTTCTTTAAAACTACATAATAATAAAATATACAAAAGCTGATCTCACTCATGAACCTGAATATAATATTTGTTCATCTTTTCTTCTTCATTCTTTTGACCTTTGTCTCACAGTCTTAAAAAGAGATGATATAGTCGTGGTACAATCAATTAATGTATAGAAATTTTCAACAGTTTGTGACCTATATGTGTTTAATCTAAAACAACAATCCTCAAAAATTTTAACAGTAGCAATTATTACAGTTTTCTTCTATGAATATGATATTAAAACTAAAACATCTGCTGAAAAAGAAAGTAGATAATTCACAGCATGCCATATCAATTATCAGGAAGATGAGGGAAGCAGTATCGATAACTAGAAAACGTTTCTTGCAAACACGAACAAAAACAATACATGGGAATTGTTATCACTTTCCTTGGATAGTTTACAACACAAGTATACAGCACAAGAAAAACTTAATTAACTGATGAATGCATTTTGTTTCTGATCAGAGCTTCCCGAGTAATCCCGAGGTAGTTTAACATTACAGGAACGACAACTTATACGATTGTTTACATTAATTCATCACACGAATAGAAGCATAGTACAGTATCATATACCATGCTTAACATGTTGACAAACAGTTAGGTGATTCTTATGTAAGGGATGAGGTAGTAATGCAAAGTTCAGACGTTTCTTTTCTGTGTGCATTGTTTTACTCATCCACAGCACATACCAACTATGCCAGGCTTCATTTTGGAACGGTAACTAGTTGGAAAGACATAAGATAGCTGTATATATAGCATATCCCAGTGAATAATTCATGTAGTTCTTTGTTGAATGTCACTTGTCAATTGTTGTCATCAGCCCATGCTTTGACAGCTGACTGCGATACATCTCCTATTCTTTAGATAGAGAACAGTCGGTTCATAAGCGCTAGCAGCCCTTGAAAACATCATCAACCGCCTGCCCAATCTATCTTGATACTTTCTTTATCTTTCAAGCAACATTTTGTGAGGGCATGCATCCCGGCACCTGTATTGTTGACATCATATGAGGCAGAACAACATAGATTCAGCGTAAACATAAAGACCGATGCCAAATACATATCCTGTCATCCGACTTTCTTGAAGTTTGATCTGATTGTTTTAAGGTAAATCAATAAGTTGTGGATATTGTGTCTGACTTGAAACCATTTGCTGCACTGAGCTATGTGCTTGCCTCGGAAATGATCTTCGTTTAAACATGTTTACTAATAAAAACAAAAAGCCCAACAGATGAAAATGATGAGATGACATAGTAAATTTATAAAAAGTTGGATTTATTATGAGTTGATATTTACTTGAATGGTTTTTTATATACAAATAATTAATCAATAAACATAAAAACACATTTCAGTAATATTAGTTATTTACCCTTGTACCTTACCTGAATTACTGGGATAAATGAAATTAAATCATGTTAACATATTGCACTACTATAACATAAAGAACACAAACAACCCTACGACATTCTTCTTCATCTTTTACAGGGTTGTTTGACTTGGCACACACATGTTTTAACTGGAGAAAAATCGATTAAAATTAAATGCATAATTCCTGTTCCGCAGTATTTAAATGAGGGTATTTGTTTCATTTAAGTCGAGTACGCTCAGTTCTTCCATATATTGGTGACTAACAGATATAACAGTTACTACTCGCAACGGCCACCAGTGTGACTACTTAATATGCATGATATCCATCAGCAAATTGATAACAACGGACAATAATTCAAGGGCCACGATTGACATTTTTACATAGACGGTGACAGTATTGCACCATCTCGGTAATCTGTGTACGTCTGTTTTTCCAAGAAATTCATTATTAAAAACAATTAAACTTACATCATTTCATTATCTAAAGGTAGGTAGAACAACAAACAAGCAGAACCTGTCTCGTGAAAAAAAACACGAACAGCAAGTGCAAGATTTAATTCATCGTCTGAAAAGATGAAATGATTAAGCGTTTTGACACTTAAGATCGCCACGGGAATTAATCAACTGTTCAACTTGCTTGCATGCAAGACACGAGATTCAAGATTATTTACTTAAAACAGGTACTACAATGCTGTAAACAATGTTAATAGATCTTTATCTGAAAATGAAACGGGGAATTATATGGGGACGGAGTCCCCAATAACAGTAGAAAATTCAATAAAAAAAAAATATGGGAAAATTTCCCGAATTTTTCATTGTATTAATGAACTCAAAATCGTTCAAATCTTTGTTGTCGTGTTTTGAAATCCCGGACCTGCACAGAAATGTACAATGTACTTCCTTTTTCCGGTCTCCTTTGTATGAAACTTTGAGTAAAATATATATTTATCAGTCTAGTATAAAATAGGAAAGAACGCGCAATACTAATTTCATTTTTAATAATTCCTTGATATGAAAAAAACGTTAGCTGATGATAGCGTTTCTTTGTTTACATTGCATATGACGTCACAACTTAAATAACGTCACAATGAAAATCCCTAACAACAGAACCAAAATCAGAAACGTTACGATATTTCCGTTTTTTTTTTTTTTTTTAACAAATATTTAAGTTACCAAAAAAATAATTCATACAGACTTCGTCCCCATTTACAGGAAATGCCTGCCTCATATTATGACCCAAACGACATTTACACACGAAGATGTTTACTGCCATGAACAAAATGACAAAACGGAAGTGCAGACCAGGTGATGCATGGAAACAGCAACCGCGAACTTAAGTTTCAGACAAGCTCTGGCCTTAAAAAAGTGCAGATGATGTAATCGTGAAAAAACTATTGTTTTCCCTAACATATCAATTGCCACTTGTTTTTCTTTAAAACTACATAATAATAAAATATACAAAAGCTGCTCTCACTCATGAACCTGAATATAATATTTGTTCATCTTTTCTACTTCATTCTTTTGACCTTTGTCTCACAGTCTTAAAAAGAGATGATATAGTCGTGGTACAATCAATTAATGTATAGAAATTTTCAACAGTTTGTGACCTATAGGTGTTTAATCTAAAACAACAATCCTCAAAATTTTAAAAGAAGAAATTATTACAGTTTTCTTCTATGAATATGATATTAAAACTAAAACATCTGCTGAAAAAGAAAGTAGATAATTCACAGCATGCCATGTCAATTATCAGGAAGATGAGGGAAGCAGTATCGATAACTGGAAAACGTTTCTTGCAAACACGAACAAAAACAATACATGGGAATTGTTATCACTTTCCTTGGATAGTTTACAACACAAGTATACAGCACAAGAATAACTTAATTAACTGATGAATGCATTTTGTTTCTGATCAGAGCTTCCCGAGTAATCCCGAGGTAGTTTAAGGTAGATCATAAGTAAATCTTTTTTGAGACAGAATGTTCTTATACTTAGCCAGAATGAAGATTTTAATATTCTCTTTTCAAAAATATAATAAAAAGTAGGGGTCACCGTGCTATTTTTCAAGCTATGAGTCGTTGAAAATTGCCTAAATTTGGTTAGATTGTTAATGGAAAAACACAATTGTGTGCATAAAAAATAATCTATGAGATAGAATTTTGAAATAAATTGTGAAAAGATAGGTTTTGTAATATGATTTAAGAAAATAAGAAGAAAAAATGGTGTCACCAACTTGTTTTCTTGCTACAAGTAAAAAGAAAAAAATTCCCTATCTGTCCAGTATAAATTTTTTACTAAAAGAGTTATCTTCCCTTAAATGGCTCATTTGAAATAAATGATTTAAAAAGCAAAATAAAATGATATTTGTTTAATTATTTTGAATTATACAATAAATTGCCAAGTTTTCTTTATATTATTAAACTGTCTAACCATCAAATTGCAAATCTGTCTCCAAATTTGCAGATTTAGGCAAATAACTAGACCGATTTTTTACTGTGATTGTTCAATCCAAGATGGCGGTATACCATGAATCTACCTTAACATTACCGAAACGACAAATTATACGATTGTTTACATTAATTCATCACACGAATAGAAGCATAGTACAGTATCATATACCATGCTTAACATGTTGACAAACAGTTAGGTGATTCTTATGTAAGGGATGAGGTAGTAATGCAAAGTTCAGACGTTTCTTTTCTGTGTGCATTGTTTTACTCATCCGAAGCACATACCAACTATGCCAGGCTTCATTTTGGAACGGTAACTAGTTGGAAAGACATAAGATAGCTGTATATATAGCATATCCCAGTGAATAATTCATGTAGTTCTTTGTTGAATGTCACTTGTCAATTGTTGTCATCAGCCCATGCTTTGACAGCTGACTGCGATACATCTCCTATTCTTTAGACAGAGAACAGTCGGTTCATAAGCGCTATAAGCCCTTGAAACATCATCAACCGCCTGCCCAATCTATCTTGATACTTTCTTTATCTTTCAAGCAACATTTTGTGAGGGCATGCATCCGGGCACCTGTATTGTTGACATCATATGAAGCAGAACAACATAGATTCAGCGTAAACATAAAGACCGATGCCAAAACAAAATATCCTGTCATCCGACTTTCTTGAAGTTTGATCTGATTGTTTTAAGGTAAATCAATAAGTTGTGGATATTGTGTCTGACTTGAAACCATTTGCTGCACTGAGCTATGTGCTTGTCTCGGAAATGATCTTCGTTTAAACATGTTTACTAATAAAAACAAAAAGCCTAACAGATGAAAATGATGAGATGACATAGTAAATTTATAAAAAGTTGGATTTATTATGAGTTGATATTTACTTGAATGTTTTTTTATATACAAATAATCAATCAATAAACATGAAAATACATTTCAGTAATATTAGTTATTTACCCTTGTACCTTACCTGAATTACTGGGATAAATGAAGTTAAATCATTTTAACATATTGCACTACTATAACATAAGTAACACAAACAACCCTACGACATTCTTCTTCATCTTTTACAGGGTTGTTTGACTTGGCACATAAATGTTTTAACTGGAGAAAAATCGATTAAAATTAAATGCATAATTCCTGTTCCGCAGCATTTAAATGCTGGATATGTTTCATTTCAGTCCAGTACGCTCAGTCCTTCCATATATTGGTGACTAACAGATATAACAGTTACTACTCACAACGGCCACCAGTGTGACTACTTAATATGCATGATATCCATCAGCAAATTGATAACAACGGACAATAATTCAAAGGCCGCAATTGACATTTTTACATAGACGGTGACAGTATTGCACCATCTCGGTAATCTGTGTACGTCTGTTTTTCCAAGAAATTCATTATTAAAACAATTAAACTTACATCATTTCATTATCTAAAGGTAGGTAGAACATCAAACAAGCAGAACCTGTCTCGTGAAAAAAAAACACGAACAGCAAGTGCAAGATTTAATTCATCGTCTGAAAAGATGACATGATTAAGCGTTTTGACACTTAAGATCGTCACGGGAATTAATCAATTGTTCAACTTGCTTGCATGTAAGACACGAGATTCAAGATTATTAACTTAAAACAGGAACTACAATGATGTAAACAATGTTAATAGATCTTTATCTGAAAATGAAACGGGGAATTATATGACCCAAACGACAATTACAAACGAAGATGTTTACTGCCATGAACAAAATGGCAAAACGGAAGTGCAGATCAGGTGATACATGGAAACAGCAACCGAGAACTTAAGTTTCAGACAAGCTCTGGCCTTAAAAAAGTGAAGATGATGTAATTGTAAAAAAAACGATTGTTTTCCCTAAAATATCAATTGCCACTTGTTTTTCTTTAAAACTACATAATAATAAAATATACAAAAGCTGTTATCACTCATGAACCTGAATATAATATTTGTTCATCTTTTTCTTCTTCATTCTTTTGACCTTTGTCTCACAGTCTTAAAAAGAGATGTTATAGTCGAGGTACAATCAATTAATGTATAGAAATTTTCAACAGTTTGTGACCTATAGGTGTTTAATCTAAAATAACAATCCTCAAAATTTTTTACAGTAGCAATTATTACAGTTTTCTTCTATGAATATGATATTAAAACTAAAACATCTGCTGAAAAAGAAAGTAGATAATTCACAGCATGCCCTATCAAATATCAGGAAGATGAGGGAAGCAGTATCGCTAACTGGAAAACGTTTCTTGCAAACACGAACAAAAACAATACATGGGAATTGTTATCACTTTCCTTGGATGGTTTACAACACAAGTATACAGCACAAGAAAAACTTAATTAACTGATGAATGCATTTTGTTTCTGATCAGAGCTTCCCGAGTAATCCCGAGGTAGTTTAACATTACAGAAACGACAAATTATACGATTGTTTACATTAATTCATCACACGAATAGAAGCATACTACAGTATCATATACCATGCTTAACATGTTGACAAACAGTTAGGTGATTCTTATGTAAGGGATGAGATAGTAATGCAAAGTTCAGACGTTTCTTTTCTGTGTGCATTGTTTTACTCATCCGCAGCACATACCAACTATGCCAGGCTTCATTTTGAAACGGTAACAAGTTGGAAAGACATAAGATAGCTGTATATATAGCATACCCCAGTGAATAATTCATGTAGTTCTTTGTTGAATGTCACTTGTCAATTGTTGTCATCAGCCCATGCCTTGACAGCTGACTGCGATACATCTCCTATTCTTTAGATAGAGAACAGTCGGTTCATAAGCGCTATAAGCCCTTGAAAACATCATTAACCGCCTGCCCAATCTATCGTGATACTTTCTTTATCTTTCAAGCAACATTTTGTGAGGGCATGCATCCGGGCAACTGTATTGTTGACATCATATGAAGCAGAACAACATAGATTCAGCGTAAACATAAAGACCGATGCCAAATACATATCCTGTCATCCGACTTTCTTGAAGTTTGATCTGATTGTTTTAAGGTAAATCAATAAGTTGTGGATATTGTGTCTGACTTGAAACCATTTGCTGCACTGAGCTATGTGCTTGTCTCGGAAATGATCTTCGTTTAAACATGTTTACTAATAAAAACAAAAAGCCTAACAGATGAAAATGATGAGATGACATAGTAAATTTATAAAAAGTTGGATTTATTATGAGTTGAAATTTACTTGATTTTTTTTTTATATACAAATAATCAATCAATAAACATAAAAACACATTTCAGTAATATTAGTTATTTACCCTTGTACCTTACCTGAATTACTGGGATAAATAAAGTTAAATCATGTTAACATATTGCACTATTATAACATAAAGAACACAAACAACCCTACGACATTCTTCTTCATCTTTTACAGGGTTGTTTGACTTGGCGCATACATGTTTTAACTGGAGAAAAATCGATTAAAATTAAATGCATAATTCCTGTTCCGCAGTATTTAAATGCTGGATATGTTTCATTTAAGTCGAGTACGCTCAGTTCTTCCATATATTGGTGACTAACAGATATAACAGTTACTACTCGCAACGGCCACCAGTGTGACTACTTAATATACATGATATTCATCAGCAAATTGATAACAACGGACAATAATTCAAGGGCCACAATTGACATTTTTACATAGACGGTGACAGTATTGCACCATCTCGGTAATCTGTGTACGTCTGTTTTTCCAAGAAATTCATTATTAAAAACAATTAAACTTACATCATTTCATTATCTAAAGGTAGGTAGAACAACATACAAGCAGAACCTGTCTCGTGAAAAAAAACACGAACAGCAAGTGCAAGATTTAATTCATCGTCTGAAAAGATGAAATGATTAAGCGTTTTGACACTTAAGATCGTCACGGGAATTAATCAATTGTTCAACTTGCTTGCATGCAAGACAAGAGATTCAAGATTATTTACTTAAAACAGGTACTACAATGCTGTAAACAATGTTAATAGATCTTTATCTGAAAATGAAACGGGGAATTATATGACCCAAACGACAATTACACACGAAGATGTTTACTGCCATGAACAAAATGACAAAACGGAAGTGCAGACCAGGTGATACATGGAAACAGCAACCGAGAACTTAAGTTTCAGACAAGCTCTGGACTTAAAAAAGTGCAGATGATGTAATCGTAAAAAAACTATTGTTTTCCCTAACATATCAATTGCCACTTGTTTTTCTTTAAAACTACATAATAATAAAATATACAAAAGCTGTTCTCACTCATGAACCTGAATATAATATTTGTTCATCTTTTCTTCTTCATTCTTTTGACCTTTGTCTCACAGTCTTAAAAAGAGATGTTATAGTCGAGGTACAATCAATTAATGTATAGAAATTTTCAACAGTTTGTGACCTATAGGTGTTTAATCTAAAACAACAATCCTCAAAATTTTTTACAGTAGCAATTATTACAGTTTTCTTCTATGAATATGATATTAAAACTGAAACATCTGCTGAAAAAGAAAGTAGATAATTCACAGCATGCCATATCAATTATCTGGAAGATGAGGGAAGCAGTATCGCTAACTGGAAAACGTTCCTTGCAAACACGAACAAAAACAATACATGGGAATTGTTATCACTTTCCTTGGATAGTTTACAACACAAGTATACAGCACAAGAAAAACTTAATTAATTGATGAATGCATTTTGTTTCTGATCAGAGCTTCCCGAGTAATCCCGAGGTAGTTTAACATTACAGAAACGACAAATTATACGATTGTTTACATTAATTCATCACACGAATAGAAGCATAGTATAGTATCATATACCATGCTTAACATGTTGACAAACAGTTAGGTGATTCTTATGTAAGGGTTGAGGTAATACTGCAAAGTTCAGACGTTTCTTTTCTGTGTGCATTGTTGTACTCATCCGCAGCACATACCAACTATGCCAGGCTTCATTTTGAAACGGTAACTAGTTGGAAAGACATAAGATAGCTGTATATATAGCATATCCCAGTGAATAATTCATGTAGTTCTTTGTTGAATGTCATTTGTCAATTGTTGTCATCAGCCCATGCTTTGACAGCTGACTGCGATACATCTTCTATTCTGTAGATTGGGAAAAGTCGGTTCAACGGCCTGCCCAATCTATCTTGATACTTTCTTTATCTTTCAAGCAACATTTTGTGAGGGCATGCATCCGGGCAACTGTATTGTTGACATCATATGAAGCAGAACAACATAGATTCAGCGTAAACATAAAGACCGTTGCCAAATACATATCCTGTCATCCGACTTTCTTGAAGTTTGATCTGATTGTTTTAAGGTAAATCAATAAGTTGTGGATATTGTGTCTGACTTGAAACCATTTGCTGCACTGAGCTATGTGCTTGTCTCGGAAATGATCTTCGTTTAAACATGTTTACTAATAAAAACAAAAAGCCTAACAGATGAAAATGATGAGATGACATAGTAAATTTATAAAAAGTTGGATTTATTATGAGTTGATATTTACTTGAATGTTTTTTTATATACAAATAATCAATCAATAAACATGAAAATACATTTCAGTAATATTAGTTATTTACCCTTGTAGGTGTCAGACCACCTATTAAAAATCCCTATCTGTTCAACCAAATTTTGCAATTTTCACAGCTTTCTAAATATTTTACCTTAAGTTTAACTTCAAGGAAACCTGGTATATCCTGAATTGTACATGTACCACCTTCCTACATGCCAATTTTCAACCAATGTTTTAAGTCTTGTAACAAATTTCTGATTTTGAAAAGACAGATACTACCAAAATAACTCCCGGTTTTCTGGAAATCTTAAATTAGTGTACTATGTAGCGCATTAATCCTGAATTTTTAATGCAAACTCATAGACAAGTGAATTTTGGCTCAAAATGGTCTAGATATATTTCCCTTTCACCAAAAGTTTCATTTCTGCAAATTTGTTGGTTAGTCTAAGTAAACGATGACATCAAAAGCACTATTTTGTGTCAAAGTAGGAGTAATTGGTGGTCTGACACCTAAAGAGCCAAAAAAGTTGCTCAGAAATCTTTGCTTTGCTTTATTCTTAATCCTTAGTCAATTTGAAGTCAGAAACATCCTATCTGAGCATAATGTGACTTATATTACAAATTTCACAGCTCAATTTAAACTGACTGTAATGTATGACTTTGATAGAAAATACTTGAAAATTTCATTTTGGACTACAGGAACATAAACTTTCAATATCAAGATCAGTTTTGTTGATTTTTTTCTTGTTTGTTCTACTTCTTAAAAGACTTTCCACAATTTTTACAATGGGTTAAGTAAAAAATTCAAGGTATTGAAGAGTCAAGGAATATTGACCCCCCTTTTTTACACCTGGTGTAAGTAATGGGACAATAAATGATCAAAAGTGCAGTCATGGTCATTTAACTGTTTTTATTTTCTATCAGTTGATACAACTTAAGGCATACAACTTTCATTTGAGATAATAAATGGGATTTTTGTGAGTTTTTGCAATGTTTACATCAGGCTATGTTATCTGCCAAATACATGCTATGACGCAATGATATAAGGGATAAAAATCAAATAATTTCATTTAATCTTGATGACAAGAACTTTTTTTGGTGGTAACATAGCCATGTTTTAATGTTAATACCACAGAAACTTCTTGCTGTGCATTTATAACAATTTGGGACATTTTTTTATGTGAAAGCATATTGTCAGGGTGGGAAAAGCTAAAAATAGCACAAATTCAGGTCTAAGGCTCTAAATTTGCAATATGTGACTTTTTGCCCCCAAAAAGATTGAAATGTGACTACTATCACTTCATATGATCAGTTAAGTAAAAAAAATCAATTGTTTTCTGAATTTGGGGTTTCACCGCATTTCCCTTAAAGGTGTCAGACCACCAATTAAAAATCCCTATCTGTTCAACCAAATTTTGCAATTTTCACAGCTTTCTAAATATTTTACCTTAAGTTTAACTTCAAGGAAACCTGGTATATCCTGAATTGTACATGTATCACCTTCCTACATGCCAATTTTCAACCAATGTTTAAAGTCTTGTAACAAATTTCTGATTTTGAAAAGACAGATACTACCAAAATAACTCCCGGTTTTCTGGAAATCTTAAATTAGTGTACTATGTAGCGCATTAATCCTGAATTTTTAATGCAAACTCATAGACAAGTGAATTTTGGCTCAAAATGGTCTAGATATATTTCCCTTTCACCAAAAGTTTCATTTCTGCAAATTTGTTGGTTAGTCTAAGTAAACGATGACATCAAAAGCACTATTTTGTGTCAAAGTAGGACTACTTTTACATACGTTCTAAATTGGAGGGAGTAATTGATGGTCTGACACCTGTACCTTACCTGAATTACTGGGATAAATGAAATTAAATCATGTTAACATACTGCACTACTATAATATAAATAACAGAAACAACCCTGCGACATTCTTCTTCATCTTTTACAGGGTTGTTTGACTTGGCACATACATGTTTTAACTGGAGAAAAATCGATTAAAATTAAATGCATGTTTCCTGATTAAAAAAAATCAGAACTCAAATTACAATGCATTCCAATCAAATGAAAAGGCTTGTATCATTTTCCCCAACTATTTTGTTTCGGTATATCTGGTCATATGTTTGTACACATGTACAATCGATGGATATGGAGGTCTTATAACATATAACTAATGTTATGTGCGACTACTCGACGATTTATTTGCAATCATTCAAAGAGAAAACGTTAAGTATCCGGCACTTTACGTATCTAACGTTACTGTCAAAATTGACAAGAGTTGATTAGTAATATGATAGGAATATAATCTTCCAACATTTATCCAATAGTGTAATTAAGAGATCACTGTATTGTATTTGAAGCTTTAAAGGGAAACTTCGCAAAAAAATCAAAAATTGATATTATGTTTATTCTGTATAAAAATGCTCAAATTCATAGGTATTAAAGTTTTATTCTGCTAGACAAGAGATCACCATCGATTTTAAATTTAGAGTATCAATTCTCTCCGGTCGGCCATTTTGTCACCTTGTCCGATTTGCAGTCGCGATATGTCTAAGGACCAGAACTACAGTAACCCGATGTAGTCGTAATTGCGTGTCGATATCTCGTCAATCGTACGGTTGTTTTATCCGACTAGTTAACTTAATACGGAATTTTTTTTTTAATAACCATGATCTGTTATTTTAAGACTGATAATATAGGAATTAGTGAAAAAGTCAAAATTTCAAATCATTAATAAGTCTTCCGTGAAACTTGAATTGTTTTCGGCAATCTAATTAGTTCATAATTCTTTTATGTAATAAACTTTATTCAAATAAATTAGGATCTTCGCTTCACTGATCACCCGCATGGCTAAAGGTATTACTCCCAAAGGTATTGTAGGGGGTGTGAGGTGACACGTCCAGGTATTCAAGCGATTTCCTGTCGAGTTTGCAAATTCATGCATCGTTTCACTTCTTAGTGTATTGATAAGTGTACACGGCCGATAACTTATAACTTTCCATTTTGAACTATTAGGTGTATAATATACATCTCTATCTTGCGTGTCCGAAAGTGATATAATATATAGTCATTACTAAACATATACGCTTGTTTATGAATAACATTTCTGGTTAAAAGAAAACTATTTATAAAAATATAAATAATACCAAAAAAAACAACAGATCTGATGAAATAAAAAAAAAAATCCAAGAGTAAATTTGGTAAAATGTAATATATACTCGTTGTCAATGGTGAAGGACAGATTGGAACATACCAGAAATATATTGATTTAAAAAAAGGTACGCACTTGTCGACCATTCGTATATACGCCTGGATTATAAGTTACGGAACTATAGCGCAAATTAAAATATATACATTTATACATAGAACATAAGAAAGAACAATATATTTTGCGTAAATTGGGGTAAAAGTTTTGTAAAATGAAAAGTCCACGTATGCCAACAGTAAGTAATCATCAAATGTCGATAGATTATTGTATACCAAACGAAGAAGGAGAAGAAGAAGAGATTTAAACACAGGTCGATATATAACTTTATTTGGCTCATCGAAGTTATGGACATTTATAATTCAATTAGATTGTTCTCGAAAAAAGGACGAAATTCGTCTTCGTCACAATTGTTCCAAAATGCATGTAATATCCTATACGCCACTGGAAGTACACTTATACCGAGGGATGTGAATATTTTCCGGGAAAACTATAGAGTATCAAAGTTTCAAATCAATTTCGGGATTTATTTTCTCTCTAGATATTCAATGACAGCAATTTAAAGAAACTGCTTGTCCGCTTTAGTGGTATTCTTGCCAGTTGAAACAGACTTATAATTACATTTAAAAATAGGGAAGGATGACATTAAATTCGTTGTCTTTTTTTTTATACATCGTTGGTCAAATAGCTAAAGTATTATATATAGTTACGGTGTGAGACGAAGAGTATTTTAAGAAGGACATATTCCCGATTATGTATAAATTTTGTTGATGTTGTTCACACTTGAAAAGCATATCTGTTCGTAATTTGTCGATTCCATTCCAATTAGATCCTTTAATTTCCTGTCAATTTTGTTAAACATTTTTCTTTTTAAATATCTGAAGTCTTCATGTGTTGTCAGATTTAAAATATTTTGATGAGCACATTAATTTCTAAATAGGTAATTAAAGATCACTTTGGATGGACTAAAATATATAATTGCAATTGTTAATGATCTGTTTGAAATATTTAAGGCTGCCGATCCTTATTTGAAATAGTACAATTTTTAGTTCATAAACTCGTGTTTAGAAGGCTATTTTTATTTATAAATTCTTCAATTAAAATAATTCAGTGTTTTATCGTTACTAAAGTAATCAAAAGTCATAATTCATTAAAAAGTGATCTTATGCAAAATAAAAAATATACAACAGCTATCCAGTTATTGTGCGATCTTATTATTCCCGTTAATTAATTTTAATTTTTTTTTTTACATTTATGTGTCTGAAATTTTGTCGGAGTCCCGTTTACAATTATGTTGTTCACACCTGAATGCCAGTGAACCGTGACGCCTAGATTTCACTGAATGAGGATCAAAGGATTAGAATTACATAATGCTAATCTTTTAATTACCTTGAGTTAACCTACGCATTCAACATTCTTTAGGTGTCACAAAACAATACACATTTTATTTCCACCGTACAAGCAAGTGAAAATGTTTGCTGTAATGAAGCAAAAACGTCAGAATACAAACATGTATTTTTAATACACTATTGATCATGTCAATTTCATATGTTTGTTTAAAGTATTTGTACAAAACAAATCATAAAAATGTTCTACGTATGAATTAATTTTATTATTAAAATTCGTTTTAAAATATCCACACGATCTAATTTTAAAAGTTGCATGGCTATCACTTATTTTTCGTTGGTTAATAGCTACACCAAAAGTCGTCGATGCGCTTTAAATCGCGTAATTAGATTGTTAACGAACAAGACTTATATGAGATATTTTCACTCCCGGCATGCATCAAAGACTTAAACTACGTCACATAAGTCAGGAAGCTTCAAGAAATAAAATTAATAATTCCCAATTTTCTTCTTTATTAGATTTCATATCAAAATAAAACTTGGTGAATATGTTTTTTATGGTATTATGAACATAATAAGATGAAAAGTGAAAAATCGCGAATTATCCCTTTAAGGACGTCCATCGGTAGTTTTACTGTCGCAAATTTAGTTTACTTGGCAACGCGGAGCGGAGACAGGTAAACGGGTATTTGCGACAGTAAAACTACCGATGGACGTCCGCAAAAGCTTCAAATACAATACAGTTATCTCTATTCTAATGCAAAACAAGTTCATAATTAAATTTCAATCATTATTGCAGTGTAAAATCTTCATTAAAGAAAATTCCGCGAAAAGATGTTATCTTCTTTGGTCTACAGTAGGTGACGTCATAGGTATGCTTATGGCGTCAAACAAAAACATCGGGCGTTTTTTGGCTTCTGTTCTCTTCAGAATGTAATAAAGTTTGATAAAAAGAAATTTTTTAGATGCAACATGTGAGTTTTTTTGCTTATTATTGTAGAAATTACGTGTCAATACATTCAGCAATTCAAAATGTCGGCTTCCTTAGTTACAGACAAGGAGATAGAGAATTTTACGCTAACTGTCATCCAATCAGAATATTGATACAAAATAATTGCATGAGAATAGCTTTTTTTATGTTTGTTCTAAATAAGAAATTTCCCACTACAAGGATCACATGCATTGATATAACACACCTGCCGTGTCAACTTTCCATTGATAGATAATTAAGCTATATGTTAAGTAACGTGACGGTACCAAAATTGCAACTATTTTGACAGTTTTTTTATGATAAAGACAATAATGTCCATTCTGGGTTTATTTTGTAGCCGTATCCTTCTTTATTATATAGGTATACCAATTCTATTTTTAATCCTTATGGAATCATAGAAAAATTGGTCTAAACTGACCTCCATACCATCAATGATTCTGAAATGAGGAGTAGCCAAATTGCATCTATGCTCAAATTCGCATCGTCAAAAGTCGAATAGTAGAGCTTTTGTTTAATTTCTTCAAATATTTTGAACAATTGGATATAAGTCCATGCTTACTCTTCATTTTTTTTAAATGGGTACTTGTAACATATTGTATTTGATCATTTTAAAAAGATGACGTTTTGATGACGTCGCATGGCGACGTTTCAGTACATTTTGCTTTTTCAGTAAACACTTCATCTATTGATAAATACTGTGAACGTTTTGTGCATATCTAAATATTTTCACCTATGTTGAAAGATGTGCATAGTATCAAATCATAAAAATACAAATTGTGTAGTCTCTAGGAAATCTTGTAAGATGTCCGCTGCTATTTTTGCTTAATAGGTGCAATTTGGGTACTCGGTGCAATTTGGGTACCGTTACGTTAGGTGCATTAAAACGTTATGATGCTACATTTTTGTTTTTATCATGATTAAGATAATAACACAATGTTGACTGCTATACCCCTATTTGTGACATTTGTACCTATTATGTCTGTTTGTTTTGTTAACGTACCGTCAATATTATGAAATTTGATGCGACTGTCATACAAGTGAGAGGTTTAGCTAGCTATAAAACCAGGTTCAATCCACTATTCTGTACATGCACATAAGGAAATGCCTGTACCATGTCAGGATTATGACAGTTTTTCGTTTGATGTGTTTGAGCTGTTGATTTTGCATTGGAGACTGTATTTTCTTCGGAGTTCAGATTTTTTGTGATTTTACTTTTCACTCGTGTTTATACTAGGAGATAATTTAGAACGATGTAAAATGTAGTAAATATAAAACTATTTGAGTTGTCCTTTAAATGCTGAGTTTTTTTTTTAACATACTGCTATACTTGTAGATTTACTTTCTTCGAAATAGTCTCCCAGTTATTCTCATTCGCATTCGTTTTACTAATTTTATGATGAATGATATTATTAGGTCTTTCCGCTTTTTTGTGGAAAGACCTATTGTATTTCTTCTTCTGATTATTTTTTTTACAGCCACATTCTGAAATTTTTGTTTCGCAATATGTCGCTTAAATATTTTTAAAATTGTATCGTATAGTTTATACGCTTTTAAAGGAGTAAGTTCGGTAAGGGCCATATTTGGCCCCAATTATAAAGTTCATAGTTAGAAGACAATAATTGTTTTAAGTTGCCTTAAAGACATGTGAGAAAGTTAAACAGAACTGTTTTCGTCAAAGTTCAATTCTAACACGTTGATTTTTACATCCCAAAAAGGTCAAGATAAGGGATTTTGGTGAAATTTGACAAAATCAGCTTGATTTCAACCAAATAAAGGACCAGGAAACATAGAGCGCAGGCGTCGACAAGTTTAATATTCAAAGAAAACATATGAAATGTCTTCACAAACATTATTTTAAAAGATCTTTGTTGTCGACGTATGCTTCCTGTCCAATAATCTATGGAAATTTACACATTTTCATTGATTTTTTCGTGAAAAATCAATATGAGTACATCTCGTGACGTCATAATAAAACGCAGAAACGTAAAATTTTCAACAAAATGGCTTATATCCTAGCTAGCCAATGTATTAGATATAATGTATCATGATATTGGTCAATAAATTCGTATTTGAAATTTACGCTAAAAAAGGGGACCATTTTAGGACCTTATCGAACATACTCCACCCTGCTAAGATGAACAATATTCTTTGTAAGAGTTATCTCCCCAAACACTGTTTTCCTTGTGTCCACTACTTCTTCGCAACCGTAAAAGATTACGACAAATTTATTTTATAAAATTTCTCGTTATATCCTTCGCATGATTTGTCCTATTTTAACTGAAGCGATATAAACACTCCATATGAGAGTTATTTCCCCTTATGCATTTGATATTAGTAATATGCATTTCTAACTGGTAAACCATAAGTGATAGAGACCTAGGGTCTTTTGATTTAAGGTCATTGGTCCAAAAAAATGAAAATAAGGTCAAGGTCATATAATAAATTTGGATTTTGGCTTATTTTCATTTATTTTCATAATACATATAAGATATCAACAAATTATTTTGACTAAATTGTTAGTTGCGACATGTCGTCACTTATAACTTTTGGCTGAAATGTTACGTAAACAATAAATGGAAGATTTTGCCTATCTTAAATTTAGAGTTATGCTTAAAGTGATTTAACTCATTTACCATACATATTAAAGACCTTGCGTCTTTTGATTTAATGTCCTTGGTTTGTGTCCTTGAAATTGAGGTCAAGGTCATTGGTTAATAGGACGTTCTAGATTTTGACCTTTGCTTTAAGTTCATATTTATACATCATATATCCATAGGAACTGACATTTTAGACTGATTTTTAATATTTTAATATCAAAATAGATCTTTACTGGTGGAAAGACCTTCAATTGTTCTCTGAACAATTGGTTTTTAATTCTATATTGATATTTGTTAATTTTTTTTAATTATTTAGTCTGTTTTTAAAATAATATTTGAAATTAAGTTGTATTTTGTAATATAATACGGAAACGACATGTTTCTATTTCTGAATAATATGATTGTTTTTTTTTATGCTGCCAGTGAAGGTAAACACAAATAATGTTTCGCGTTCGATGTATACTAAATGTTTGCAAGCCATCGACTTATGTATGTATGTTGGAGTTTGTTTTTGTAGCAGTTCGGTTTTTCTGTGTGTACGTTGTTTTTCTCTTATAGTTGATGTGGTTCCCCCGATTGTGGTTTGGGATCCAGATTTGTTTCAGTTAAATCTATTTATGACTATTGAGCATTGGTTTACTACTGTTGCCTTTACTAATCCAAAGACCACAAATAGGGTACAAAACCCAATCCTGTCTGAACACGCACGGGGGAAATATTATAAATAGCAGCATTTGGTTTTTTTTTCTCGATATTTTGCCATTGTGTTGTCAATTTATTTTCGACTTGTGCGTCTGAATTTTCCTTTGGTATCTTTCGCTTCTCTTTTAGAACATACATGTATGAAATGATATTATCAAATGAATCTACCCTACTTACTTAAGACATCTTCAATTCATCTGTTTAGGGGAGGGTTCAGGTCTATCGTAAAATATAATGTTTAGAATATAATTTCTATTGTTTTGTTGTTGTTTTTCAGGCAGAGAGGAAGGATTAGAAATAGCGTTAAAATCTAATTTATCAGTAAACTTAAATTTTGACATAAGAATCCAAAATCAATAGAAGAGGGGAGAAAGATACCAAAGGGAATGTCAAACTTATAAATAGAAAATAAACTGACAACGATATGACAAACAGACAAATAATAGTACACAAGTCGCAATATGGCAAACCAAAGACTTAGCAACACGTACCTAACCAACACTTGGGGTGATTTCAGGTGCTCCGGAAGTGCAAACAGATCCTGCTCCACACGTGGAGTCGTCGTGTTGCTCATGTTATTATAAATCCGATAAATAGTCTAAATTGCTAGGTCATATTCGTGAAAAGGGAAGGTCATAGTAGTTACGACATAAGGAACATATCCGATATCATCTGTAAAACGGTTATTCTAATAGGCGTCTTCCCATGTCTTGTATTGTTCATTTTCATCTAATACCAGGGAAACCCGTTACCTATTGAATACTAACATTTTCCCCAAAATATATTTATAAGTATCAGCAACCTGAACTATTGACCCAAATACAAATAGATATTTTCCCTTTCACTGTATATACCATCTTTCTTAAGTTCACTCCAATCATACAATGGTAATTTTAATCAAAGAGGGACGAAAGTTACCAAAGGGACAGTCAAACTCATAGATCTAAAACAAACTGACAACGCCATGGCTAAAAATGAAAAAGACAAACAAACAACAGCACATATGACACAACATAGAAAACTAAAGAATTAACAACACGAACCCCACCAAAAAAACTAGGGGTGATCTCAGGTGCTCCGGAAGGGTAAGCAGATCCTGCTCCACATGTGGCACCCGTCGTGTTGCTTATGTGATAACAAATCCGATAAATAGTCTAATTCGGTAGGTCACATTCATGAAAGGGAAAGGAATTGTAGTTACGACGTGAGGAACATATCCGATATCATTTGTGAAACGGTTATTCCATAACGGTCAATCAACTCGTGATGGCGTCAGTAAAATTTACGAAGGGATGATTTCAACTTCACCATTTGGAACTCTTGGTTTAATAGCTTCCTTGTGAGTAGCAACCCTCTATCAAGAAAATCATGATAGGAAATGCAAGCACGGGAATATCGTATCAATTGGGAGATATATACACCGTATGCAGGTGCTGCTGGAATATTGCTACTTAGAAATGGAAAGTTCACAATTGGAAAGATGAAATCATCTCTTTTGTCGTAAAGTTTTGTTTTCAACCGACCTTCATTGTCAATTAATCAACTTATTCACCATATCAATAGACAACTTTCGAGTTAATCCGTTCCGTCGAAGTTTCTTTGATTCTTTTGTACCTCGGTCACGTGATCTCATTGAATGAAGGGCATGTCTATTTCCGGTTTGTAATGTTGACCTTGGAAACCCGCGAAAATTGTAATTTTATGATATTCCAAATGCTTGCTGTGCAATACAAGGCTGCAATGTCGATGTCAAGATACGTTGATGGTACACATGCATGGCATTAATACATTTTTTTCTCGTTTCCTTCACCTGCCAACCATAAAAGAAGATGGATTCGATTGACTTTATAAAAGATTTATTTATATAACTTTGTTCCTGGCACGTTCTAATGTCCCATCTTACTGGGTAGCAAACTGTGCCGCACCCTTACCCAGAGCTTCTCGCCTAAAACACTAACCGGTAAGTCACTACCAAACAGACAAAATCATCTATCTTGAAGGTTGAACAGTTGAAACGGGAAAACTACGGGTATGACAGTTTATCCAGCACTGTAGAAGTGACAAAGAGATTGAAGAGGATTGAAATAAACAAGTAACATCAAGATCATACCTGGTAATTATGACTTTAAACTTTTGGTTTTTCTCCAGGTTGAAAGTCCAAGAAACATTGCTCTTGTCATTTGGGGGCCTATTGTTAAAATATCCTTTAACTTTATATGTGGTATGGGTCCAGAGACCATCGGTTCATGAATGAAGGCCCTTCAGTAACATATTTATCATGTATGCTAACTTCTATGTTTGTCGCTTGGGTTCATTGGCCATCATATCTTCTTATTGTTGTAAAACATGAAAAATAATACCTGCTCATAATAGATGCCAGAGATGTACAGTGTAAGAGCCTATACCATACCAGTCCTGAGCCTGTAGTTCAGTGTTTGTTTGTTGCTGTATATCACATTTGTTTTTAAAGTTGTTTAAACGCTATGAATTTCCCTATTTGGTATGTTTAACATTTCATTATCTTATTTAAAGCCAGGACCCTTGATAGCTTGGGTTTTTGTTATTATTGGAGGAAGTAAGTCTTATTGGGACTCATACCACATCTGCTAATATAGATATTTTGTACAATGTCTTTTTTTTTTGTTTGAATTTCTATCATACCTGCCTTAATTATGTTATTTAAAGGCAAGTTTAAGGTGGTACCTAACACTAGAGGGAGATAACTCTGTAAAATCAGCAGAACGTTTTAAAGACGTTGTGTTCATGAGGGAATATTAAGCTTCTCAATGATCAAAATAAGTGTTTGTCAAACTGCTATATAACCAGTGTAATTTTTCTGATTAAACGGTTGGTTCAAATTTTTTGAAATTTTTATATTTTTGTCAAAGGGTCAAAGTAAATAATTTGTCAAAATTTTAAGAAAATTAAACGAGCCAAATTAATTTTAGTTAAAGTGTTAGGTACCACCTTAAAGACATTTTAACTATAGTTTCAATTTAACAATATAATCATTTGATGGATATTTAATTGATTAGATATATATTAAAATATGCCTTTTTGAGTATGACTTTACAACTGGAAGGAAGATATGCATTACATGTGTGTATGGTTTTAAATGTATATCTGACAGACAAAATTCATCAGTTAATATAAATGTGTATTGCTTTTTCATTTTAGGTTGCTGATGAGGAAGGCAACTTTCACTCTTCTTTTGCCATGTTACAATTTAAAAGTAACTGTAGAAACTACCAAGAAGCCAAATACAGTACACGCAAATCAATCTTTAATTAGTAAGTAGCTAAAAAATAACTAGCTTTACTCAATATTAAAGTTGTTTCTCTTCATCAAACCTTTAAATTCTTGACTTATTGCTCTTTTGTTACAAAGAATATATTTGAATTATATTTTTGATTGCTTTTCCTTATATAATATTTACATTTCATCTTTTGAATTTTTATAACATTTAATATATAATAAATTGTGAAATAAACCAGTATTGCAAATATTAATACTTTCCACAAAAAAGAGTAACTGTAAAAAGTAAAATCACAAAAATACTGAACTCCAAGGAAAATTCAGAAAGAAAAGTCCCCAATCAAATGACAAAATCAAAAGTTCAAACACATCAAACGAATGGATAACAACTGCCATATTCCTGACTTGGTACGGGCATTTTCTTATGTAGAAAATGGTGAATTGAACCGGGTTTTAAAGCTAGCTAAACCTCTCACTTCTATGACAGTCGCATCAAATTCATTAAAAATCATAGTCATATTTAATTTTAAGCAACTTTGCATGTTTTATTATTTCAGGAATTTAAGAAGAAAAAAATGCATCTTCTGTCTAAATTTATAGCTAGACAAATTAGATTATTGCTCTGTGGTTTAACTAAAAAGATGTAAAACTTAATTAAGTATGATTTATTTTTCCAAAGCTGCCTATAAATCATGAAAATATCTGGATTTAAGCAGATGAAGTTTAATCATAAAAAAAATAATACATAAGAGGAAAAACCTACCCAAGATAGATGTCTGACTGCTGAATTCGTGGACAAAACAACTTTTAAAGACATGAATGTGTCATCTTACCTTGCGATTTTTTGTCCCTGATTGGATTAAATAATATATCAGAACACAATTTCAAAGCAAGTCAGAAAGAGCATAGACCAGTAATCTAAAAGTTGAAATAAAGTGTTAATATTCCTCATTCCTGCATCATGTTCATACTGTTATCATAGATATTACTGCATGTTTCAAGTTTGAAAAAAACAAACTGCTAAGGGTCCTACCAAAGTGACAGCTCGTATTAAACAGATTACATTAATATGATCTCATCCTGAAAATGTCCAAATTATGCTATGAACTCCAAGGAGAACATGTAATTAAATTTGAATATCATTCATTTCTAAATTTGCAATTTGAATGCTAGGTGTACTTTGGTATTTTGACAATTCTTTTGTGCATTCAAAAAACTTTAACAGTATGTTCAGATAGATTTGGTTAGATAGTTTATTCTCATAAAACCATACAAGTACAAAGGTTACAGAGAAGTTAAAAAATAACATATATACATAAAAATAAAAATGCATCAAAAATGCATTAAATTTTACACTTCAATATCTGATAAATGTACTAAGCAGCAACTTTAATTCTCATTTTCATTTAAAGTCTTTATTGAAGTTATAACTTATTAAAAACAGCACACCATGTTAAGATGTCATTATTTTTTTGTAAAAAAATATTTTTAATTTAAAAACACTTCAAAGTCGATCCTTTGTGAAATCATTAAAAAATATACTTGTTTACTTTTACAAGAATAAAATAGTTTAGCAAATGTCTATGGCTAAAAGGTTCCAATGCGTATTTATTTATATGTTTTTATTTGATAAAAAGATCAAATGTATTGTTTAAAGTAATAAAGAATCAAAATCTTGGCTAGTTGATCTGAATAAAAGGAGATTAGGGTGCAAGTCAATTAAGGTATCAACATAAATACATTTATTTCCAAAACGACATCTAGAGGGCAGCACACATATATGTACTGATATCAGAACAATTTACCAGGGTTTAAGCATGTGGATTTTTCAATAAAGGGAACAACCAGGAGACATTATGACTAATACTCCAATAATGATAAATTGAAAATGGCTAAAAGAATAGGATGAGTTACTTTTTTGTCTCCGACTACTTATATATGAAGCTAGTAAAATGACTGTTTTAAGAATCAAGTGTGCTTGAGTGTGTCTACCAAACTACCACAAAAACTTTTAAAGATTGAGATTGCCACTTTCAGATTGATTTAAATTTCAATTGTCATGATTGTTTATATTGAAATTGGACAAATAAATGTCTAATAGTTTTTTTAAAAATTAAGCTATTTAGAGGTACTAAATTCTAAAAGTCTTTCACTTCAAAACTTTGTGTAATAAATCAGCTACAGAATTACTTTTATGTGTAACATACATCAGAAGTATACATGTACATGTAAAAGAAGTCAATCCATTGAATCGTTTATAGACATAAGAAGATGTGGTATGACATGTATGAGTGCCAATGAGACAACTCTCCATCCAAGTCATAATTTATAAAAGTTACCCATTATGGGTCAAGGTACAGTCTTCAACACGGAGCCTAGGCTCACACCGAACAGCAAGCTACATGTTTAAAGGGCCCCAAAAATTAGTAATGTGAGACCTTATGCACATTTTATATGCATTAAATTTCTAAAATAAAGAAGATTAAGATAATTCACTAATAAAAACATCAAAAATTGTAATAATAAAATAACAGTATTCCTGTAGCCTGTATCTATCAAATTTATGGAAATAACTGAGAAAAAAAAAAACTGAAAATTTAGTCGAAAATAAGAAATCACATTGAACCTTGGACAACTAGTGAATAATAATAATAATCTAAACACACAAGGAAGAAGCATGAATTCAAGGATGCACTTACACAACACAATATACAACCTCCTGGAACAGTTTAATCAGAAAGACTAACTAAAATTCATACATAATATGGTGCATCTTTCAGTCTCGTTTCAGGAATACATGTACATGTATAGTACCACCAACATAATAATAGTTGCCGTCAAAATGCAAACTAATCTGCACATTATCCATATGATTTGCTTGGAATAGTTAATATCCATTGTACCTTTTTATTTTATCGGCAATTCGTATATTTTCCCTTTGATCTTACTGCTTAACATTTTTGAGTATCAACGTACTGGCTGTATCTCTAAAAATATTAGGCAATACATTGTGACGTCATAATTACCGATAAACAGATTAATAGGTAGTTTCGTTTTTGATACTGCCTATATCATGTGGAATATATCTAAACTCGCCCTTCGTGCTCGTCTAGATATACCACATGATATAGTCAGTAACAAAAACGAAACTACCTATTATTCTATATATATTTTTCTCCTGACCCTGGACAACTACAATAATATAACATGTAGACCAATATGTCACTTTTTTTAATTTGAGGAATTTATCTCAGATCTTGAGACCACAGAATATCAGCTTTTAGAAACCTCAGAAGTTTTGACCCTCCCCCTCCCCAAAATTATGACCATTGTACGTATTGTCAAGCTTGGAATAGTGTGGTCAGAGATTACACTGACATTCAACGATTGTTTAAGCAGACAAGCTTTGGACGACAGAATTAACCCATGTCAAAAAGTGAATATTTGCCCGTCAAAAACATTGATGTCCCATAGCCGGCTGACCTTTGAAAATTGCCCCAAAATGAGAAATAAAGGGTGGCAGGTAGGTGAAACTTGTATGAATAAAGAGTATAAACATAAAATGAACAAATTGAGGCCCGTTTTATATGGATGCAAGCCCGTCAGTCGTCTCCAGAAGCAAACTACACGTTAGTGTAATCTCGGACCAGAAATCGTGATCAGAAGTCTGGTTCAACGACATTGTTCGAATGCTAGGCCGCTAAGTTGATCAATATGTCCCTTTCAATAAAAACAGAAATTACGCCTTTTTATTGTAGAAAACCTTCCCAAGTCGGTTGCATTTTGAGATTTGAAGGACATTTTTGCTTCTTCGCTTAACCGGATGAACATGCCCCGTTGTCACATGACTTAAGTACAAACTAAGTGCCGAAAATATTCGGAATGGATTAACTCGAAAGTTGTCTATTCTTTTACAAGACTCGAACGAAGGCTCTTCTATGACTGAAATACAACATCCAGAGAAATATTATAACGATACAGTCTGAATACTTTTTTTTAAACTATGCAAAAACATTTCAATGATTTTAAGAGATAGCATCTAAAGACATTTTCGAAACTATATTTATTTTTTTTGTTTAATTTTCAGTATTTAACAGATAGATTGACATTTAAACTACAACTGAAAAATTAGGGTAAATCAGATATTGAAAACCATTTTACCTTTCAATAGGCCATCAAAGAACCCATACAAGAGTTGCTGCAAGGGGTTCTAACGGGCAGAAAGCATTGTACTCTCTTTACACGAGACATTGTATTGTTATGAACATATACCTAAATGTGTGTATAATCATATAATCGGGTTAATTTACACGAATAGTTACTTTTTCTTTAAATCCCATAAAAAAGGGAATAGCTTTCAAAGTTGTCATAAATGTAGAGATTTAAACTGTTTTCTTATTGATAAATACAAGAGCGTGAAAATTACTCGAATTGATAAAAAAAAGGGCGTGAATTTTAAATTATTGTAAATGCCCTTTTTACATGGGTTTCGTCGATTTTTCCTTACGTTACACATTACAATTTGTTAAATTACTTCAAAAAATATCTGAACGAACTGTTAATTAAACGAGCAGTCCTATGGTACCTCTTCTTTTGCACAATTTAAACTTTCTGTCTAAATGAAACAAACGTTGAAATGAATATGTAATTAATGCATTCTCTAATATATTGTATTGTTAAACTATCTTCCAACTGTGGTGGTTCTATAATATTAATATATGCTACAAGTTAGCTGTGTTTATCTTTCCGCTGCACTGCATGCCCAAAATATTGGTATAACTTAAAGGACCAACTAATTACATAAGTTTGACGTAAGGGGGCCGAAGGTATTCCACGGATTTTTGTTCGCTCCTAAAAATCCAAGTCAAATCAATATATTAAAGACGTAATCCAGAGTATAAGTATACTGTATAGGTGCCTACTAGGCAGATAGTTGAATTAAAACTAGCTGGTTTTATTTGTTTTGCAAATATATGGACAAAAAAAATCATATTGATGATGGCAATATCGGATATCAATAGTGCTGATGTCAGCCATATTAAAAACCTAATTCATACAAAAACGCAGTGAAAAATGGTCTGTTGGCCGATAATCAGGTTGAAAACACTTTGAATCCACATGAGATTCTAGGTTCTGTTAAACACTTTTCTTGCAAGAGAAAGATCTGTTTAATTGGTGATGTCAAATCAAACAGAGATCAGTTTCTCAACCATGTTGACAATATAAATCTATTGATCATGTTTTTTTATTTTAGAAACCTCAAAGGTTTGCAATGGGTAAAAGAGATGTGGCGCATTAACCTGACTCAGAACCTGACAGAGACACTTTAATAACAAATGGACTGGTTATAAAGACAAAGCTTTTGAAAATCTATACCAATCTATGACAATCCTTATCACTGGCGTGTTAAGAGTCAAGAACATCCTTTGCTCTGCCGAGGACTGATAGATTATAAGGGCGGTAGAAAATCTAAGAGGAACAGTCCACATATTAGACAGAGAGCGACTCAGAGTTGACGATTTACTCACCAATTGCCAAACAGGAGACAGGATATTATACTGTGAACCCATGAACAAAGTCTTACCTAGAACTCTAAGAATCGGTAAATATATGGCCGTTTTGTTACACAAAGAGCAGAAATCTGATTCCTCTCAGCTTACATGTAACAAATGTCTGCAAACTGGGCACGTGCTCAAAGAATGTCCAAATCAATGGGTATGTACAACATGTAATAACCCAGCACATAAGAAAGCTGAATGTCCAAATTTCGGGACCGTAATTGACAACGCCCAAGAACATCCAGTTAATGGCAACAATGATAGAATGCATGAGTCAGAAGGTTCGACAAGTGAAGATGAAAATATATCTGAACATAAACAAACAAACACTGAAAAGATGGAAACCACTAACCAAAGGGACCCCAACTATCAGCAAGCTCAACTAAATGTACATACACTTTATAAACGTTAAATAGTATAATTTTCGAGCTATTTTCATGAACATTTGTATATATTTACTTTTTTTCTGTGTTTTTATTTATAGTGTAAAAACCAAACAAACAAAAAAAGCTTTTTGAAATTTTATTTATTATGTAAAAAAACAAAACAAAAGAATACGATATAATATTAGATTACATGTGTTTGAATGATGATATCAACAATGAAAATTACTTATCTTCCATACATACTGTATATTGTATTTGTGTTAATAAGAGTAGTACATGTACATGTATAGTAAACAAATCAAAAAGAGAAATATGACACAACACTAGATCATATGTTCTCAATTGACGATGTAGAAATAGAAAACAGTGTAATGTTAAATTTATCTTATTTGTATGTTTATTCACAAAACACCAACAAAAACATATGTCTGAAAGAAACAGCTAATTATAAAGCAAGCATTAAACCTATAAAAAGAAAAAAAATATTCACCAGTTAACAAACGATCATTAGTTCTACTATTCACGTCATTAGGCTGCGTTATATATAGTTTCATTCAGCTTATCACCAAAATGCATTTATGCACTGATTGCATAAACGAATCTTCTATTTTCTGCAATTCAAACAAGAATACTTGGAAAATATATCAACCACTACATATTCCTACGAAATAGTACATATGGTACGCAACTACATGTAGTATATCATCATATACCGCATCACACAAAGGAAGTACAAAACTAAATACATTTATATATTTTTGCACCACACTATTCAAACACATATACTCCACAACTAGCTATGTTAATACTTTTGACGCAGTATATTCACTTCACGAACAGATCTGTATTGTATTAAAACACATGACACACACAGCATCTTTAAGTGAACATTCGAAAATCTCCAAAGAATTCTACACAAACAGATATCATTTCAAGGTTCAACTGTAAGGAAAGTTTAAGTGACCAAAAACTGTCGAGCATATGTCTCATTTGAACACAGATGTAATGTTGTTGAGCGCTCAAACAATCCTTATTTAACAATCCAAATATCTGAAAATAGAAAAAGGAATTTCTGAAAATCAAGCTCCTATATACATATAAGTACATGTACATTCTACGCCTTTGAAAAAAAAAAAAAAAAAAACAAACTTTAATCTGTTAATTTTACAGCACAAAGTAAAGTCAAAGAGAGCTGTAAAACTATATTATTGTAAAAACAAATATTTTAATGATAATATATTATATATACTTATGTATGACTACTATTAAAAGTAAAATCACAAAAATACTGAACTTAGAGGAAAATCAATTCGGAAAGTCCATAATCACATGGCAAAATCAAATAACAAAACGCATAAAAAACGAATGGATAAGAACTGTCATATTCCTGACTTGGTACAGTCATTTTCAAATGTAGAAAATGGTGGATTAAACCTGGTTTTATAGCGTTAACCCACTCACTTTGATGACAGTCTTATCAAATTCCGTTATATTTACATTGATGCGTTAAATAAACAGACACAATAAACAAAATAGTCAGAATATGGGTACATCAGTCATCATCGTATAACAATTTTAAAAGGAACAGTTTAACAGAACACAGAACAAAAACATCTATCTACAAACTATTATACTTTTAGTTTTAGTAGTATTGTATACAACAACTTAGAACAGTTAGTTATGATGTATATCTCTGTAGAAATCTTTTCTTATACATGTATAGTTCATTATTTAGATGAGTAATAATTTGAATATTTGCTCCTTGAACTGCCAAGGGCTAGGAAAAAAGAAAAACGAGATAGACTATATATCTGGTGTGAAAATCAAAAATGTGACATCGTGTTTATTTAAGGAGGCTCGAGGGTATAAAAATTTCAGAAAAAAATTAAACATTTGTTTTTCATTACAAATTTTATTTATTACCTTTTGTAGTTGTTACTTTATCATATGGTACAAAAAACATTCAAAACAATTAATTCGTGTTGGCTTCAGATGACTTTTAAAATGTAAACATCATTGAAAAAGTTCCAAATTATCTCCCTTTGGTGGACAAATGCCATTTTTTGGCTTTAAAATTTAAATATCTCTTTTAACTCATCGGTGACCTATATTCTTTAATATAATTTCGATATATGCTGTACTTAAACTAAATTATTGTAAAATTTGAGCGATTTCTGTAATAAATTTCTTTTTTTATTTCGATATTACATTTATTTCTCCTATTAGTTCAACAGAAAAAAAACCGCTTTTACAAAGATGTATGCTTCTTTCGAACGCAGATTGTGAGCGCAAATGAACGGTGACCCCATTTTTTTATTTTATTTTTCTATTAACTATAAGATAAAGTTCATTTATAGAAAAATATAGAGAAATCCTATATAAATAATTTAGACCCGCGAACCCCCTTAAGAGTCCGATTTCATTGATAAAAAACATAAATATAATAAATAGTGAAACTAAATGTAAGATATACCATAGCTTTGGCAATTCCCTATCTAGAGGTGTTTCAATTTTAATTAAAGATAACATAAATCACTAAACAATAAATGAAATTAAAGATGAGGAGGGTAGGTTTATTCTAATTAATGTAGAACTCGATAATAACATCTGCACTTTAGTAAATGTATATGCACCAAATATACAAAGAAATAGAAATTCTTTCATAACAAAATAAACAACTTACTTGAAAATAATGGAGTAGGCATTCTAATACTTGGAGGGGATATAAATGAAAGTCTGACTGAAAACGACAGAAAAAGTACGAGTACACAACAATTTAATAAACCTATAAATACAAAAAACATGCACAAACAAAACACAAGTTAGTTGATATATGGAGACAAGTTAACCCAAACAAAAGACATTTTACCTGGAAAAGGAAAAATAACTTTAACATAGCAAGGAGAATAGATAATTTTCTTATCAGCTCCGACATTAGACCACACATTACAGCAGCAGATATTAGACCCGCTGCCAGTTCTTACACTGATCATTAAGCAAGTTCGTTGAAGCTAAGACACAAAGCACAAAACAGAGGCTGAGTTCTTAACTAAAAAATAAAATTAAAAGTTTGATCAGTTTTCTTTTAAATATATTTGTATCATTTGGCGTTTCTATTCACACATATAGGTTTTGTACATCAAGATCAGGAATATAACTGTTGACATGCATTCGTTTGATGTGTTTGAGCGTTTGATTTTGACATTTGATTAGGGACGTTTCCTCATACTTTTGTGATTCTACTTTGTGTAAATCAAAATAGCAGAATCACACACTTGAGGGTACGATCGAAACCTGAACTAACCCACAAATCAGTCGCTAAAATACCTGATCATTTAATATTTTTTGAATAGGCAAAAAAAATGGTAAACAATCTTTTAGTTTAATTACGTCAATACGGTAAAGTTTTCATAATTCCAGCTTTGCAATTCTTAAAATCTTACAGTGCAAATCCAGAATTTAGAACCTGACAATTTCAAATTGAAGTTTTCAACTCTGCAACTATGAAACAAAAATGTACTTTTGTAATTTTTCAAGTTATTTGTAGTATTGTCCTATTTGATTTTTTAATATATTAATTAGCATCTTGCATTTATGTCATTTGAAAAGAGTAGTCTTCAATTGCATACTTGTAAAACGACATTTAGCTGACATGCATAGACTAGTATAAACATTTGTATATAGATCGATCAATGCATTACATTTCTTATTAAAAGTACATTTCAATGACAATCTAATGTATTACTTATACGGCTGACATGAAATTTTTTTGAGATTGATGTGATGAGTTTTCAAAAGCCCAAGATTAATGGAGAATAATAAATAAGGAGATGTCAGTGAACTATGTTCTCTTTGATAAATTTGATCGAAATGCAGTTCCAATCTGTAATTTATCATTATCAATTAACTACACTGTTATTGGACTTAATATGATGAAAACCACGGATGGGGTCGATTACTTTGAAATGTAGATTATAATTACTTTGCTTATAAAATGTAATCGATTACATTACAATTACACCTTATTTCAAATGTAATTGATTACATTAGATTACTTTTCTTTAAAGTAATCATGATTACTTGTGATTACTTATGATTACATTGTAAATTGCAACATTAAAGAATTTCTAAAAACTTTTTATATTTACTAAAAAGCTAATTTTGGTGATTTTTTTTGAAGCCATAATTTATTAATCTTATTTAAAAGAATTTAGACTTGTAAGTACAGTGTTACTTGTGTAATTTGACAGCATAGCTATAGACAAGTGTCCTTTCTCTATGTAAAAGATATAACTTTGCTTTTTTAGAAGATTTTAACCAACTGCCCAATTCACAAAAAACCTGTACTAATAATGAAAAATCAATTAAGTATAGTTTTATTGTCTGTGGGTACATAATTGACGACATCCATAAATGTTTTTACAGGTGTTAATCACTACTTCCATTTTTTTACCAAACAATAGGTGAGCTATTGTCTTAATTGCAATATCAATAAAGTTATAAGTGGTTAATTATATTATAATTTGTTTGAAAATTTTGAATACATATATCATAATATTTATGGAAAACAAAATTTATTAAAATTGTCAAAAATGAAATATGATTTTAAATTCTATTTTGAATTAAAAGGGCTCACCCAGTAATGTATGTCGACCCTAAAAGTCAAATTGGAACTCAATATTTTCTGCTTTTGAATTTCATTGTAGTTTTATAAAAATATTGGGCATACTTATATGAAATTTATATGAAATTGGAGTTAATATCAGAAGTGTTCAATCAATGAACAAAAATGCTTTCAAGACATACTCTTATATCATAAGAGCTCAATCTCACAAACACTGGAAAGAAAATTCCTTTCGTAAACTGTTAACAAAATAAAACACTTGGTTATACAAAACTTGTTGTATAGATGATACTATTTATCAAATTAAACAAAGTCCCATTCATATTGTCTATCAAGAACTATTTTCCTATATACCAGTATACAAGATTTGTAATCAGCAAGTAATCATATGAATGTAATCTTAAAGTAATCTAAAAGTAAGTATGATTACACCTGTGTTTGGCAATGTAATCGATTACCTTATGATTACTTGTAATCAGAAATGGCATGATTACTGAATACATAGGTTAACACTGCAAAATGTAATCGATTACAGCTGATTACGATTACTGATTAAGATTACCCCATGCCTGACATTGAAAACTGCCTATGCAATATAAGGTGTCAACTCGGTCAACACAGAATAAATCGGCCAATATAGATTTTTAGAATCTGTCTCTAGTTTTTAGATCGAAAGTGATGATAAAGACAATCTGAAAATAAACAGTTGTTTGGAAGACGCAGGTAACTGATGTACTCACCATAAAAATGCTGAATCGTTCAGAATGGCATATATTTCCGGCTAAAGACGGTCACATTCATTTAAAGAGCATTTGGAAAGCAGGCGATGGGAAACGAGTAGATTATGACAAAGTTTATTACTTGACGATTTCATAATGAATGTCACGATGGTACACATCAATTTACTGTTTACTTTCGCTTTTTTTGTTAACTGTCATTTATTTTCAAACCCGAACTAGGCTTATGCATTCTGTAACTGTGCTAATCTTCGTTCTTTGGTCATTTGGCTCATGGATAGTTGTATCATTTTCAACTCCTACATTATTTTGTTTTAAGATATTTTCAATTTGTTTCTGCATAACACATGCAAAGGTAGTATCTTTACAATTTTATGTTTACGTTTTGGGTCTAAATTTAAGTTGTAACACTTTATAGTGACTGGAAATGGTAGGAAAATTCATCAGATACGAAAATGCTGAAGACACATGGAAACGGCATTCATATCATATCTTCCTGTATATACTAATAGTAGTATACCGCTGTTCAATTTTCATAAACCAATTTATCTGAAACAAATCCGTGTCACAAACAAAAACGAGGGAATACATCAACTATAAGCGGAAAACAACGAAACCCCAACAACACCGAACTTATCGCTTCTTTGAAAGTACCCTTATGAAATTTAAAATGTTGCTGCAGCATTGCCGCAGCGTTGCGGCATTAAAGCTGCAACCTAATCAGGTTGCCAGAGGATTGTTGCCGGAGTAGTGCCGGATGATGCTGCTAGCGGCATTGTTCTGGCATCATTGCGACACTAATTCCTTTCAAAATTAATGAGCACCACAATATAGCCAGAAAATTTGATGATGTCACTTCCAGCGTTTTTAGCTATTCCCTGTACTAGTGTGTTAGAAATCCACCATGTTGCTTGTGATTATAATTGTATTGAAGAATTTGGTGTTCTAGCTGGGTTTTTTTGGAAGATTAGAAGACTTGTAAGTAAACTCATATCAAGTAATTGCATGTATAGAAAAGATCAATCTTGCATTGTGTATTTCAATAACATGGCCTCATCTGAGTTCACTATACATGTATCGGTGAAGTTTGTGGGTTGTTTTTTTTTGCAGCAGTTTAATTGCATACTTGTAGTTTGGTAAATAACACAATATTATTTGCTAAACTTAGGGCATATTAAAAATTTTCATTATTTTTTATGCAGATACCGCTGACATTTATTTTATGTGCCTGTGCTTACAAATTTATAATGCATGGATGCATGTGATATATATGCATTGACAACTTGTTTTTGCCGGCACAATACATTTTATACAAAGCACGGCCTATTCGCATGTTTTGTCACTAAAATGATGCAAGAATATAGCCGTATTAGCGCCGCAACAGCGCCTCAATAATGCCAGAAAACTAATTTGCATACGAAATACGCTATAGCCGCATCAGTGCCGCAACATGATGCCAGAATATTGCCGCAACGGTGCCAGAATATAGCCGCAATTATGGTGCCAGAAAACTAATTTGCATACGAAATATGCTATCGCTGCATCGAAGCCGCAACAGTTTGCAGCAACAAAGCCGCAGCATAGCCATACTGCTACCGCAACTATGTGCCAGAGGGCTTATATTTCCATAAGGGACGTAGCATAACATTCCATCTAATGACAAACAGACAAATAGGTTAAATTGACAAAAACAAAGGTACAGCACACAATATTATTTGCAATTGTAATCACTTAAAAAAACAAAGATAATACAAGAAGGAAAAAAGATATTATGTCTGTTATTTAACATTTCTCCAAAATCACATAGTTTACAGCTGTGTTTTTGGCAGGCAGACTTAACAACAGTAATCTTTACTTTTATAAATGTCGTGATTAGTTGTTTAGTGTTTAGCGTCTGGCGTATTAAATTTTAAACCTGACACCTTTTGTTAGCTATTATTCGTGCGTTTCTCTGTCATATATGTTCTCCCGTTTATTGGTATTGTAGTTCTATCATTGAATGTTGTCATTTTGATGTTATATTTAACATTGCCATAAAAGTGGGAGGTCTGGCATCCCACCATGTTCAACCCAACGTTTGTTTTTATTCAAATGTCCTGTACCAAGTCCGGAAAATGGCCATTGTTATATTACAGTTCGTTTCTGTTGTGTTACATTTTAATGTTGTGTTTCTGTTGTGTCGTAGTTCTCCTCTTATATTTGATGTGTTTCCCTCAGTTTTAGTTTGTAACCTAGATTTGTCTTTTTCTCAATCGATTTATGAATTTCTAACAGCGGTTTACTATTGTTGCCATTATTTCAGTCGGTTTTATGTTTCAGCAACGGCTTTGTCGGTTTTTCCATTAGTGAGTTTGAATGTTCATCTAGTGTATTTTGTCTCTTTTTTGCTATCGAATTTCAATTTGAAGAGTATCCATTTTGTATCTTTCGTTTCTATCAGTATGACACATGTAAAACAAGTTTGATCATCTGGATTTTGGAGTTTCCTTGTAAAGTTTGTCAGAATAAATATCAATTAATGGATGCAGAAAATGCTGTATCCCCCCCAATGACATCACAAAAAGAGATAAAAGTAGTTTATCTTATTCGAAAAGTGAGAAATATATGAACGTGTACGTAGAGGAGGGAACATAGCATGATTTTGTGTTTAATAATCTATTAGTAATTGGTATAAACAAGTATATCATGTAACACATCATTTTAAAATAATCCAGACTTGTTTTTATAATATCATTATATATATCTAAATCTGGTTGTCCACTCCACATGTACATGTATAAATCAATCAATGCTAGGAGGAAACAGAGTAGGGAGAAAAAAAGCTAAACATTTTAAGAAGACTTTCGATTTAAATCTCCTTTTTGCCCAGTTTAATTATTCATTGCTTTACGTGCAGTAGTTACTATGTCATGCATGATAAGTAATACCTATGCGTAATCTTATTCAAAATAGGGCAGATAATATGGTCTACCACTGGAAAAGCAGGGAACTTAATTTTTTGGCTAGGACAAAGCATTTCCTTGCAGCAATTCACCTACGGACCAACCAGAATTTTGATGCAAAGATTATTTTACCTGCAGAGAGCTTGACAGTTGCCCTGCACGAGGCAGCGGATTTGACGTCCCCTTCCTATCAGATGTGTCTGTGTATTTATACATCCCGCACAGCCGAAGTGAACGCCCCTCTTTTGAGGGCTTTACCGGCCGTCAGGTAATAAATGACCATATTATATACCCAAGTTAAATCTAGAGGTTAATATCTTATAATTCACTACTGTGGAATTTATTTCTTAAATAAATCATTAGTTTGATATTTTCCAGCCGACCATTTGAATCTGTTTAGTAAATGTCACATGCATATTTAATTGCTAATATCCCATAATATCAAATTAAGAATATTTTTCTTTAAACCTGGTTCAATCGGCGTTTTGCATTTGCGCCGATTTTTTCTTTCATTTGCGCCGATTTTTTTTCATTTGCGCCGATTTTTTTACAGGTAAATAACAGGTAAATTACAGGTGAAATGATATAAGAAGATATGGTATGAGTGCCAATGAGACAACTCTCCATCCCAGTAATGTTATTTTCATTTATCATTAAAGACCTCTTCCGTTAGCCAGTTGTACATATGTTATGAATTGTCAATCATAACATGTATAAAACTGTTGTCTTCTGCTTAAAATCAAGAAGTAAATACCTAAGATAAAAGCACTTTGTTTATACTTAAATGACGAATTAAAAATATATGTGCAGCATTCAAATCCATAAAATCGGAATACATTCAAATCATAAATCTGTTCTTGCCGAGTATGTTTAGGCAACACATCTAATATATTCCTTTCTTATGATTTCGCATCTTCTATATTTGGCGTATTAGTTGACCGTTATTGAATGTGTACTTGCACGTTGTCTAAGAATGTATGACATTTGTCATCAGAAGGAGCAGAGCGTCAGACAATGTCAAACGTGAAGCAGTCATCGATTTCATTTAGGGAAAGGAATGGTAACCTGAAACATTGGGATAGCCATTTACCAATTACAATGTCACTTGATTTGTCTTTATACTCTGTGCTCAGCCAATATAAAAGTATAAACTTACCTGTAACTTACCTGTAAATCCAATTAGGAAAAAATATAAAATCGGCGCAAATGAAAAAATGAAATCGGCGCAAATGAAAGAATGAAAATTTTCAAAATCTGCGCAAATGTCATACGCCCGGTTCAATCTTCGTCATACATAGCTCTAATTTTATTCTGATTTTGCTATACGCTTTAATCCTGTTCGCTTACATCGGATTTTCAACGTTTACAAATGTATATTGGGTACTGTATAGCGTTTTCTTAAAATATTGTTGTAATTATTAATCAACCTTTAAGACAGTTTTATGAAAAATCCCAGAGCTTAAAAGAAATTGTCATACTTCTAGCGGGAATGCTCATTTCACGGCTACTCTCATGTTTTGGGTAGTGTCCCTTGGCATCAATTTTGTTGACAATGTTCGTTGTAAGTGAGTCTGTATAAGCAGATTTGTGTTAACAACGCTTTTTACCAATTTTAGCTGCTCTTCTCATATCCGCTTGCACCCATGCGCTGCAGCTGAATGACGACCAATTAGCCGCTCGTCTACACCTGTCATATATAACCTTGTCGCTGCCTTCGCTCGTTAAAAATGATTTGTAAAGTCGCCAGAGCTTTTAGTTGCTTTGCACAATTCCAACACTGTCTGGTAAAATCCCATTGTACAATCGTCGTTTTGTAGTAGTGCCATTTTTACGACTATTAAATAATAGTAAGAATATCTTCAAAGAACTTCAAATTAATTGTATCTATTTTAAACGTTTTACTCTTAAATTTTGTGTAATACACAGTAATAAAGATCATTGTATTTTACTATTACCTTATGTGATCATATGTAATTTAAGATACTTGTGTTTTATAAAACAGAACTGTTATTTATAATTGTGAAATTGTTATTTCAGAGTTTATTTTCTGGTATATTAAATTATCCGAACCCTAAACAGAGTTGGTTATTTACTTTGACCCAAGAATTGACCCTGTTACAGTTCTATTCATCACTTGTTAAATATTTTCTAGATCTCAAGAAAAATGTCTGGTATGTACCGTCATTTGGTCTGAAATGAAACACAAATATGGAAATCAATCTAGATATCACTTTGCAAACATTTGACCTCATTTTGAAAATGTTTTAAACAAATTAAACTGTATTAAGACTGCCTTTGTTAGTCTTGTATTATTTTAATTTTAGTTTCTTGTATACAATTTGGAAATTAGTATGGCGTTCATTATCACTGAACTAGTATATATTTGTTTAGGGGCCAGTTGAAGGACGCCTCCGGGTGCGGGAATTTCTCGCTACATTGAAGACCTGTTGGTGACCTTCTGCTGTTGTTTTTTTCTATGGTCGGGTTGTTGTCTCTTTGGCACATTCCCCATTTCTGAATTTTATTAGTGTCATTCACGTATGAATGCTCCGCAATGTTACCATTCGTTAAGCAATTATAAACTTGAAAAAAAATGACAATAAAGATGAATTGTGTTATAATAATTTATCATTTATATATAGCGTTACATTGATTTCAGATTTTATTTCAGGAAAACTTTACAAATTTATTTAGCATCGAAAATTAGTCAATTCATATGTCAGAGTGACGTGTGTTGATTGATGTTGTTTATACATTTACATATACACAAAGTAGTGTAATTATTCATTTGCCTTTCAATTATTAAATAAGTAAATGAACTAGTATTTTATTGCTAATACTTATTCTTGTTTAAAGGTTTTTGTTAAGTAAATTTAATTTGAACCAGGCCTGTTAATAGTTCTTAGTCCGGAGACCGTTGTCCGGTGATTGTCGTTTGTTGGTTTGGTTCATATGTGTTTTTGTCTATTTATTTTATAGATAAGACTGTTTGTTTTCCTATTTTAATTGTTTTACACTAGTCATTTTGTTGCACTTTATACAATGTAGCTTTTAAGCAAAGATTATTTCGTATTGAAGGCCGTATTTTAACTATAATTGTTTACTTTGTGACTTGAAATCAGATTTGTCTCAATGGAACTCATTTGACATCTTCTTATTCATATCGTCTTGACATCAACATTATAATAAAGAGAACATTTTTTTATAACCGCAATCATGTCATTCATGTCGAAATGCGCAGCTGGTGCAGGAAAATTGGTACCGTTAATGTTATTACAAAAACATTAAATAATAAGATAAGTTTCTTATTATTATTGTAAACTTCTGTAATTAAGCAGGATCTGCTTATCTTTCCTGAGAGCACCTGAGATTACCCCAAGTATTGTTGGGGTTCGGTTTGCTTGGTATGTAGTTCTCTATGTTGTGTCTTGTGTACTATTAGTTGTCTGTTTGTCATTTTTTATTCATGGCTTTGTTAGTTTATTTTCGATCTATGAGTTTTAGTCCCTCTGGTACCTTTCGCCCCTCTTTTATATGATACAGCTATTGATTCAATGCACGGTCTACCTTGATTTCAGAGAAGAAAAACAATGACCTTAAGGACAAGTAACAGTAAATGAACGCCGTCTAGCGGATTCCGCGAAATGTTGCGACGTTTTGTACGAATTACGTCCCTTTGATCAGATTTTGCAATGTTAAAATTTCAACCGGCGACTTTTCAATGGGACAACGGTAAGTCTGACGGAAAGTATGTATCTTCTAGGAGAATGAACTTGTTTGCTAAAATTGAAGAAATGCTATTTGAAAATGAATATGAAAACAGTCATGAAGACGACCTTTAAAACGAAAATCAGGTGTTTGAGTTTGGATATCTGCCGACCAGTTAAAACAAGTGTGAAAACTGTTGATAACTGTTGCTCACCACTATTTCTACATAATTGTGATGAGGAAAAACAGTGCGGTCTCGACAGTATATTGAACTCTGACACAAAAAAGTACTTTTGATGTCATTGTTTACTTAAACTAAACAACACAGATGCAGAAATGAAACTTCTGGTGAAAGGGAAATATATTTAGACCATTTTGAGTCAAAATTCACTTGTCTATGAGTTTGCGTTAAAAATTCAGGATTGATGCGCTACATATTACACTAATTTAAGATTTCCAGAAAACAGGGATTTATTTTGGTAGTACCTGTGTTTTCAAGATCAGAAATTTCATATAAGACTTTAAGCATTGGTTGAAAACTGTCATGTAGAAAGGTGATACATGTACAATTCAGGATATACCTGGTTTCCTTGAAGTTAAACTTAAGGTAAAATATTTAGATAGCTGTGAAAATTGCAAGATTCGGTTGAACAGATAGGGATTTTTAATTGGTGGTCTGACACCTTTATTTTCGTTTTCCTCCCAATATAACACAAACTGAATAATCATAAAAAAAGATGACAAATGCGACTATACCTATATAGAACACAGAGGCATGATGATTAATTCATTGTAGAAGGAAGAGAAGCAACACACAAAATGAGGTCTTCTCGTTTATTAGTATAGATACTCTAACTTTTCTTTTACAGTACTTTGTATATCCCCATCCCTGTTTCACTTGAATTATTGTCAGCTTATTCGAATATGAGCATGTTTTCTGGCACGTTTAAAATAAATGTAATTCATCTGATGTTTGAATGTAAATTTACACAATCATGTGATTATAAACATTTAGCATGTTTTAAAAACAGGAAAAAATGTTTATAAGTGCAACACACGGTATTTTTTTTACAAGAAATCAATTTTTCTTACATTTTTATAATTCAAATGAAGTAAAACAAGAATTGAATGACAATCTGTTACACAGAATAATAGTGGTGCATTTATTTCCAGTGGGTCTCAATCAACACTGATGTACAGAAATCTTGGTAAGAATTTAGTCTTAGATGCTTGATTTTTTTATTAGTTGTTATTGGCTTTGAACAAGCTGTCAGTAACTGCGTGTAGTGGCGGATACAGAGGAGGGCATGAGGGCGTACGCCCCCTTTTTTGCTTGGACTTAGACTAGACTTCGTAAACTTTGCCATTTCCCGTGTATTTAATTTTTATGAGACAATTCTTTTCATATACAGATTTTTTTTCGCCAGTATTTACTGATTATTTCAAAAGTAAAACTACAAAATACTGAACTCCGAGGAAAGTTTAAAACGGAAAGTCCCTAATCAAATGGCAAATTCAAATCTTTATCTTAGATTATTACCGGTTCTCGTCACGTACAGTAAAACGAAAAATATGACTATGGACAGTTGAGCGAGGAGTTAGCCATGAAAGGCTGTAGAAGCCTATAATGTTTTCGAGTCGTAGCAGTTTAAAGTTAACATGGTGAATGAGAATCTGATATTTAGTACTGAATGTTGTTTTTTCTATTGGGGGCTTTTAACTTTTGAGAGGATATCGTTTAATAAATTAAGGCATATAATAAAATTATTGTTGGTAAAAAAATATATCTGGAAACAAAGTTGCTGAAATACTTTGTTTCAAAATTTTACACAAACTTCTGTTTAGTCAAGAGAAATCTGCAATTGATCAGAATATTAAAACTGAAAATAGAGATAATTGTATCTATGTCCCTGCAACGCGTCGTGCTGACACTAAAACGTCCTAATGGTCATTTGAATGGTAATATGATGTAATGGGGCTTGATATATTCACCAAGTGGTCATAACTGGCTAGATTTTTGTTATATTCCCAGGCTTAACGTATAAAAATGATCGTCTGAGGTGTTCACAATGTAGTTGAATGAACTTGATATTCATATATTGGTTCACATAAAAGGACATTCTGACTTATATTTTTCTATGTTATAAGTGAGGACCATGATTTATTCCAAATCATCCATCAAAACGTCTACCATTAATTGTTAGTTAACATGCATGACCCAAAGCATTATCGATTTAAATAAATACTTGCGAATATTCCAAATAAAAAAATATATATATTTCTACAAAAGAAGTTAGTACATGTACACTCTAGAAACTCTTATAATAGTTAAATAAGTAAAACAAAATGCAAGGTAAGACTGCAATTTTTTCTGACTATACATTGCATACTTCCATACAGTTCTCAGAATCGTAATTAGTCGAAGAAATGAAAGTATGTAAAAAACTATACTTAACGTTAGATCCTTAACATAGTAAGTAATGTTTCGAAATACCTTCCTTATACTTTACAGAATCATTTGCATTTAGAGCATATTATTTCGTCTGAAGGATTATCAACATTAAAATATTCTTTGTTTTTCTCTTCTGAGAAACATATAGTTTTTAGATATTGTTTTCTTCGCTAAAATCCTATTAAATGGATTTTTTCTAATGAAGGCTAGACTAGATATGTTTTGTCATTTAATCGATTGATATCTGCAAAAGAGGGACGAAAGTAATCGAAAATAAACTGACAACTCCATGGCTAAAAACGAAAAAGACAAACAGACAATCAGGAATCTGATGTACAGTAGTTGTCGTTTGTTTATGTAATTTATACGTGTTTCTCGTTTCTCGTTTTATTTCATTTTATATAGATTAGACCGTTAGTTTTCCCGTTTGAATGGTTTTACACTAGTAATTTTGGGGCCCTTAATAGCTTGTTGTTCGGTGGGAGCCAAGAATCCGTGTTGAAGGCCGTACATTGACCTATAATGGTTTCCTTTTTTTAAATTGTTATTTGGATGGAGAGCTGTCTCATTGGCACTCACACCACATCTTCCGATATCTATAAACAATAGCACACATGACACAACATAGAAAACTAAAGGATAAGCAACTTGAACTCCACCAAAAACTAGGGGCGATCTCCGGTGCTCCAGAAGGGTAAGGAGATCCTCCTCCACATGTGGCAACTATTGTTTTTTACAAAGCTGTGTTTTTTGGTTTTTTTTTTAACATATCTTGATGTGTAATTGATGCTGGAATCTCAATAATGTCTCGTTTCAAAATGATAAGACACTGTCTGTCGTTACGAATTAGAATTCTTTGTGTAAAATCTGGCTGACTTTTGGAGAACAAATCAAATTATTTATGATGACTACACGTAGCACAAATGTTTGCAAAACTATGTTCATGTAATAATTTGAAAATTTACCAACACGTGTCCATGCTCTCAAATTTGTTCACTTTTATGGTAAGTTACCAAACGATGGGTTCATAAATGCAGCACACACGAATTTGGAAAATAGCGGTTTATAAGTTAATCCAAAACGAAAATGTATCACTTTATAAACATCTTAACTCCACAATAGAGAAAATTGTAACATCTGGTGTTAGTTTGTACTAGAATATAGAAGCGCTGTCTTACGCATTCCATTTTAAAAAGCTTTCGGAAGGAAGGTTTTCCCCGAATCTTTTGTTACGCATGCTAATAGTTCTCGCAGTTATCTGTTGTACTGTCAGTTGCTTAATATCTTCGAGTACAGATTACTTAGATATAAGAAAGTGTGGTATGAGATACATGTAGTTCATTTGTCTTGTCATTTGAAATTAGTGTTTGAATTCGCATGATAGTCATTTCGATATACAAATCATACTGTTTATTTAATTAGCGTAAATGGAAAAAAACCGGCAATTATATGTTCATAACATCTGGTTTATCATCAGCAACAATCAACCCTCGCCATTGAAATTTGTCCGCGAATAAATGTTCTATTCCGGATGGCATTTTTACTTTTTGATCAGCCTCATTTCCCACTACATCTACTGTTCTTCCTTTCGAAATTAATGCTGTTCTTAAGGTGTCTGTTCTTAAATATTAAGGAGGCTCGCGGGTCAAAGATTTTCAGAAAAAAAATAAACATTAATTTTTTATTACAAATTTTATTTATTACCTTTAATAGTTGTGACCATATCATATGGTACAAAAATCATTCCAAAAAAATCAATTCGTGTTGACCCCAGGTGACTTTTAATATGTAGATATCATTGAAAAAGCTCCAAATTATCTTCCTTTGGTGCAAAAATGCCATTGTTTGGCATTAAAATTGAAATATCTTTTTTAACTCATCGGTGATCTATATTTTTCATTGTTGTTTTCGAATAAGCTGTACATAAACTAAATAATTGTAAAATTATAGCGATTTCTGTAATTTAGTTCTTTTTTATTTCTATATTACCGCTATTTCTCCTATTAGTTCAACAGAAAAAAGGACATTAACAAAAATGTATGTTTCTTTCGAATGCAGATTGTGAGCCTAAATGAACGGTGACCCAATTTTTTTATTTCATTTTTCTATTAAATATAAGATAAAGTTCATTTATAGAAAAATATAGCGAAATCCTACATTAAATAAAAAAATTGATTTAGACCCGCGTGTCCCCTTAAGGTGTTTGTTCTTAAATATTAAGCGCTACTAATTTGCTGCATGATATCGTGTTGTTTGCCACGACTTGTCAATTCGATCATTGTATCCAATCCCCAGTTTTGCTAATTAAAAGTCTTAATTAAAAGTCTGCTGTTGTCTGCTCTATGGTCAAACTGTTGTCTCTTTGACATATTCCCCATTTTTATTCTCAATTTTATTAATATGAACAATGTACAATACCAGATCCATATTACTGAGAAATCAATATTGAAAGTACGGGAATTGTGTTTTTTGTTAACATATAAAAGAAGATGTGGTATGATTGCCAATTTTGTAAATTGAATGCGAGAAAACAAACAATAAATATAAGAAAAAAGCAACAAAATCATAAACCAATTATATAATTTTATTGTACATTATTTTTTGCCTATAACTGTTTTTTTTAAACTAAAAGGTAGAAATATGCTAAATTTGTTACATTACACAAAATGTACCATTCCCTTATATACAAGTTTTTAATAATCCTTCATTTTTCAAATTTAAAGGAAGAAGTCTTCTTCTCTTTGGGATACTTATTCCAATTGTTGCGGAAACAACAAAAGTTCTTTTAAGGCCATATAGGAAACTGATGATATGTGGAGATGGAAATGGTCACGATACACTTTTGTCTGATGAGGTTCATTTTACATGTAAACCAGGACCTGGCAAATTCGTGAAGTGTAAAGACATTTGTAAGTAGTCTTGATTCTATATTATTGTATATGATGTTTTGTTCTAATTTTAAAGAAAAGAATATATTTTTTTTATTGCTTATATAAAAAGGATAGGCTAGGATGAAAAATTTTGTCCTGCCTTTTTTATTAGCTGTAATCTCTGTCCTGCCTTTTTATTTTTCACTCTGTTCGGTCATGCCTTTTTTTTTAGTTTATCCTGACATTTTTTTACCTAAATTGTCGTCCTGACTTTTGTTTTTTGCAAATGTCTCATCCTGCCTTTTTTTTTACTCAAAACTCCTGTCCTGCCTATTTTTTTCAAATTTCATCCTAGCCCCCCCATAAAAATCAAATGGTAGCTCCCTTAATTAATAAAACTTTTATGTATTGCAACTACTTAGTCTTCACTTTTAGAATAAATCTCGTTTCTTTAAACACAACTTGAGATAAAATAATCAAATTAATGGCATGGAAATTGTGAAACAATCCGCACAAGAAAACCAACAGCCTAATTTATCATAATACCATTACGAAAAAAAAAAATACATGACAGTAATCTACTAACACTCCCCGCTGAACGACAGGCTGCTAAATTGGGAAAGACACGCACATAATTCATCTAACCTTGGACAGGGATTTTACAATACATACGGACAAACTGCAAATATCAATTGAAAACGAATAAACTCCAATAGTTTGGTACGAAGAACATAACAAAATAACTATATAGACACAAATCACTGATATAACAATTCTCGCAGTAACTGAAATCTCGTTCAAATCCAATAACAAGTAATTCATTAAGCATATTCTGCCAGACTTAAGTATCAATCAGTTCACGTATAGAGACTTTTGTATAAAAACGTCATTAACAATCTGAGAATAGCACGACCTTGTGTAATGTAAAACCAAAAATATACGTTCAAAACAAATCTACTACAAATGTATTAGGTAGAACTGATAACCAAATGTGAGTTTACTTTGTCTTATGTTACAATATCCTGTGAATAATTTTTCTAGATACATCCATAAAAAGACCTTTTAAGTGTCCTGGATACGGTTTTGTCTCAGGTTGGGACCTTGTTGGTTTTGAAATCAAGGTGCGATGCTGTATGGAACCAGGTGAGTATTCAAAAAAGGTAAAAAAAAAAAAAAAAGGGAAAGTTTTTGGCATTAAAGCTCTCGAGAGTATAACTGATGACTTTACAAAAACACAGAATGGAAATGGGAAATGTGTCAAAGAGACAACAACCCGATCAAAGAGTAGAAAAACAGCTGAAAGCTAGCAATTGGTCTTCAACACCACATGTCCTGATTTGCTGACAACACATCTTATAAATGTGGGTTCCCAAAGATGTTAGTGAAGGAAGGTTGAAAAACGTGTTGTCGCACATTCGAAATGCGTTTGCTATCAAACACAATCAACTATGTTGATTAGTATTCACGATAGTTAATGTGAAGCCACGGTAAAATGATAACTTTAGTTTAAACTTAACTTTGATATCTTTTTACATTTTTGAATTGAAGTGTCTTAAGTAGAACACACCATGCATATTCCATGCATGTACAACATACAGGTTGATGTATTTTGCTACTATACGTGTAAAGAAAAAAATAATAGAATGTGTTCAGAGGTCCTCCACTACAGATATGAACCTTACTTTGTGATTTCAGTACCAGTATAAAATTTACTGGCTAAAACACTCAGACGGTGAACCCTTCGCACGTTCTATGCAAGCAAACTACTATAGTTGAATGTAACCAAAAAGGTACATAGAAATAAAGATAAAAATCGAATTACCATATAGAGATATTTGGCGCCCACTAACTTGTTTAAACCCACCACATTCTAAATGTGATTGTCCAAAGTTAGGAGCTTGTAATTCACTGATTGTTGTTTGTTGTTATGTTACATATTTGATTTTCGTTTATTATTTTGTTCATAGATTAGGCTGTTGTTATTTTTACTTTTATAAATTGTTTTACATCGGTCTTTAATGGATTTTTATAGTTGACAATGAGGTATGAGTTTTGCTCGAAGTCCATACGGTGACATATATATGTTAATTTCTGTGACATTTTGATCTTTTGTGGAGAGTTGCTCATTGGCCATCATAGCACATCTTCCTTCCTTTTTTATATAATGAAATTGCTAACCGGTTTGATACGTGCATAGTTTATATGTTTAATTTTGTCTACTGTACAGAATAATACTGATTCCAGATACACATACTTCATCCACTAAAACAATTTTAACAGGTATCAAGTATAGTCACAAAGATTGCAGAAGCCATTTCAATAAAGATGTTTCATGTGGACGTATTTATCGAGTGGACAAAGGCAAAGTGATTACTGGATTTAAGACATTTGATGGCGGGTATGTAGTGAGGTTATTATATAGAGATGTAGGGTATACGTAAACAAAACAGCTCCACACCTAAGCCTGTTAATTATTAAGAAAGTAAGATTTGGTTTGCAAACCGGATTTGTTTTCTCTCAATCGATTTATGACTTTTGAACACCGGTATACTAGGTTCTACCCCAACAGTCTCAAGTTGACCTTTCAAGATTTGACTATAATATAAAAAAGAAGATGTGGTATGATTGCCAATGAGACAACTATCCACAAAATACAAAATGACACAGACATTATCAACTATAGGTCACCGTATAAGTTCGTGTTTTGAATTGTTTTTCACCTATTTAAACCTGTGATTTTAAACTTTCTCGAATACATATTCCGGACCATTGAGTATTTGAAACATAAATATGTACATATGGTCGGTATTTTTACGCGTATTGTCCAAATTCTCGGATTGACGAGAACGTTACGCACGATAAAACGTAGAATATGACAAAACCAAACAAAACCATAAAAAAGCACCCCACGAAACTGCAACAACAAGTATTAAAAAATGTATTGGATTTCATAGAGAGGTACTCAAAGGGATATATTCAAGTCGATAACAAACTGACTATGCCATTTCATAAAAACGAAAAATTACCAAACAACAAAACACAACATATAATACTAATGACTGACCAACACGAACCCTATCTAAAATAGGTATGATCTTAACCATTTGGAAATGACAAGGATAGGTCCTCAATGCCCTTCAACTTAGTATTTGTTTGGCCTTAGAACTATTTTGATCTGAGCGTCACTGGTGAGTCTCATGTTGATAACTATTTGCTCAACATATTGTAAATCATATATTTGAGAAAAAAAACATTAAAGCTGTAACGATATGTTAATTATATTGTCTTTTGTAAGAATTTTTCATGCTTCATTTTATTTATTTTGACATATTTGTAGGGTCACGTGGTTCAACTATGAATGCAGATACAACACTAGTCCAAAATGGCATTTCATGAACTTGTATTGAATTCGTTGTTGTGCTTGAATAGAATAAAGGAATATCGAGCTTTTGTAGACAACACACCATTATTTAATATACAAATATAGCCTTTGTATGAGGTCGATACAAGGATATATTGACCTGAAAGAAGTATATTGACTGAGGACGAAGTCCGAGGTCGATATACTTCTTTGGGTCGATATATTCTGTATTGACCTCATTCAAAGGCTATATTTGTTATATTATTAATTTCCGACCATATTTGTATCAAAATCGTCGTTTAGGTTTGTTGGAATTTTATAGATATTACATTGTTTCCTTGACAATAACAACATATTAGTTGTTATTTCATTTACTTTTTTTTTTTTTTTTTTTTTACATCTTATGTATTTGAAGATTTTTTTCGTCAAATAATCGATCACAGATATCATGTGTTTCAAAACGTTAAACAATATCCTGAAATTCATTACATGACGTCACAAAGTATATCGGTTTTTAGATATTCTAAAAATAACCGTGCGATATGCTTTTTGCCGGTCAATATGCATTTTGCTATCCGCCGTTTTCTCTCTACCTTCGAAAATATAGTTTAACATGTGACTATCCCTAAACGAATCAAATTTGTTAAAATATACGAATTAATAATATTATAGAATATCATTCATATTAGTAGCTTAAGTGTCATTAAAGATACAATGTACCAGATATCAGTTTTGCAACAGATTGTTGATTAACATAATAGCCGCAATAGAGCTCGAATATTTTTTTATACAAATGCCTGTACGAGATTAAAACCATTTATCGCAAACGTTCGATAAACACGCATACACATATCCAATGTTTTTCAAGTATCGCTGAAATATAACCAAGAAGTTAAGCATTTCGTTCTCTAATAAGATCAAGTAATCTCACTCAATATTTTTTAATAAATTTATTAAGAAGGACATCACTAGGAAAGTCTACATATATTTCCAAAAATACGCTACAGCTTCAAGATAACAATTGTAACATTTCGGTTTTATGGTGGGTTTGGTATTTTTTCGATTGTGTATGGAACTTTGTTGGTATTAAACAATCATCATCATTTTCGTCATGCTTAATCTTTCAGTTTCGAAATTTTTCAAGTTGTAATTTTTTTGGACATAATATTGTATAATTTTATAATGCTTATTAGGTCTTTCCACTTTTCTGTGGAAAGACCTATTGTTTTTCTTCTGATTATTATTTTTTTTTCTTCACCCGAATTTTGTTCTTGCGATAAATATTTGTTTCGTAATATATGTCGCTTAGATATTTTGTATATGATATCGAACAGTTTATGCGTTTTTGAAATTTACCCTGCGTAACCGAATACTTTTCTTAGGAGGAGTTATCTCCCCAAACACTGTTTTCCTTGTGATCACGACTCCTTCGCAACCGTAAACGATTACGACAAATTTATTTTATAAAATTGCTCGTTATATCCTTAGCATGATTTGTCCAATTTCGACCGAAGCAATATGAACGCTCCATATGAGAGTTATTTCCCCTTTTGTATTTGAAATTTTGAAATGTATTTTAAACTGGAACACCATAAGTGATAGAGACCTAGGATCTTTTGATTTGAGGTCCTTGGTCCAAAAAAATGAAAACTATGTCAAGGTCAAAGGTCAAGGTCATTTTCTAATTTTTGAATTAGGCTTATTTCCACTCATTTCCAGAAACTGTATAAGATATCGACAAATTATTTTGACTAAATTGTTAGTTGCGACATGTCGTAACTTAATAATTTTAGTTGAAAGGGTGCGTAGACAATGAATGGGAGTTTTAGCCCCTATCATATCTTAAATTATGTTTAAAGTGATATAACCTATTAACCATACATATTAGAGACCTAGGGTCTTTTGATTTGAGATCCTCAGTTTGTGACCTTGAAATTGAGGTCAAGGTCATAGGTTTATTTGACGTTCTAGATTTTGACCTTTGCTTTAAATTCATATCTATACATCATAAAGCCATATGAACTGACTTTTTAGACTGATTTTTAATATTTTAATATCAAAATAGATATTAACTGGTGGAAAGACCTTCAATTGTTCTCTGAACAATTGGTTTTTAATTATTTTTGAATTGCTCTTTAAGTGTATTTCCTCTCTTTGTATGCGTTATAGTATCATGGTACCATTATTCAGATTTCCTTCAATTTGGTGAAATTCTTATTTCCTTATTGAACCAGAGTATTAATAATAAAAAAAAATAGATACCAGTAAAATGTTACACTTGCCGATCTGAAAACACTTCAAATCTGTAGACGATTTGACATGTCAACTCTATATAATATTACTTAAATACTGGTCGAATTTACATTTTCAAATCAACGTCGCTTTTTTCTTTGTATGACTTTGAATAGTGGCAGATGATGTATTCTAACATGGCGATTCGTTGCTTGTTGATTCTCAAAATCTCAATAATACGGTCGATAGAGCAACGCTGGACAGTACTACAAACTATATAGCATCGGTATGATTTAATTAGAAAGTAGTTCAATGTTAAACTAATAACTTTTCAGAATAATTTTATTCTTAGAACTAATAAGATTGCATGGGTCGTATCTTTATTTACAATTTGGGGTTAAAGCCTATGTTAACAACATACTTGTTAAAATAAGGATATATAATGATTACTTCACACGAACTTTCTCATCGAATCTTTGAATTAAGTTTTAAATAAAAAAAAGTTTTAAATTATTTTGGTTACGGGATACCCCACTCAATAATTTAGCATTACATTTTTTTTTTAATTTAAAAACCATCACTACAGACAAGATAACAAGTTAGGAAATATAATCACATAGTCAGAAAGGTTTAAACATGCGACAGAAGCATCTTCTAAAATTTTTTATTACACAATAAACTCTTACTTAAGGAGCTTCGAATATGTTTGGAAATACATGTACGAAAACTTGTGTAAGTAAGTGGATTTCGAATTCGAAGCTATAAAAGTCAACGTTTTCGAGAAAAAAATTGCCATAAAAAAGTATAATTATCTATATAAACCGAATTTTAAATGGAAACACGAGTTATAGCGCTTTATACTAGTGTGAACATTCAATCGAATTGTATGATGAATATAAAAACGAAAAGGCAAATAAAATCCCAAACAAGCTCATACAGACAACTTAAGATTAAACAATACAAACTACACCATGAAACCTTAATGTGATAATTATAAAACGTAGCTATATAATATGTGTAAAATTTCTTAATAAATACCATAAAATTCATAAACATTATCCTATGGTCCTATCAATGTTCAAATCACATTTTCAATCTATTAGAAGGTAATCGCATCAGTTACAAAGAGGCCAGAGCGGATGGGTTGATAGAGTAAGCGTTTTCAGCTAAGTGTGCACCACCCGCTGTGCTGATTCATATCAAACTCTTGTAACTACAATTCCCTCCCCTTTCAAGAATGTGAGCTACCAAATTAGACTATTTACCGGGTTTGTAATAATAAACAACACGACGGGTGCCAAATGAGGAGCAGGATCTGCTTACCCTTCCGGAGCACCTGCGATCACCCCCAGTTTTTGGTGAGGTTCGTGTTGCTTAGTCTTTAGTTTTCTATGTTGTGTCATGTGTACTATTATTTGTCTGTTTGTCTTTTTCCTTTTAGCCATGGCGTTGTCAGTTTATTTTCGATCTATGAGTTGGACTGTCCCTCTGGTATCTTTCGCCCCTCTCTTTTGAAGAAGGCAATCTGAATTGTGCCTCAACGGAAATTTCGAATTTGCTTTTGTTTTTGAACCTATTAGCTAAATCTACAAGAATCACAGCAACACACCAAATTATCAAACAACCTGGCATTCTATAAGAGCAATTTAAAAATGAGTAATATGACAATCCCAGTTTATTTGGAAAAATAAAAAAAAAAATGTGATAATCTGAATTTAGCCGAAACTGAAACTTTTAGCTTTTTTTCACCTATTAGTTAAATACATGAATTTGACAGCAAAACACCAAACCACCATACAGTTAGCCTGGTATTCTATAAGGTACACCAATGCCATAATGACAGCAGTGTTGAAAGACAATTATAATAATTCAATTTGCCGAATAATTCGTGCAATATAGCTTTATAGTTTGCCAACCTCTCGCTCAACATACGCAAGTGTCGACGCCCCTAAACACACGAATGATGTTAGATAAAACCAAAGTTTTGACAGAAATGCATCGACCTCGAAAGTTGTCTATTCATTCCTAATCGTCTTTATTAAATAATTAGATTCGGAGAACCACAGCTCAGGTATATTCTAGTTTGTCTCTGGTTCTGCTGTCGTAATTATGTGATTTGTTTTCTACATGTAGCAAAAAAAAAAGAGCGGGCTTAGATCAAATAATTTTAACGTTCTGGAAGGCTTTTTATTATTTTTTAGGTTTGCCTTTCTGCAACATCTCTGAGGATATAAAAAAGTAAACTGATATAACATCAGAGAACGTCATGATTATATGTATCTGGACTTATTAGGTGTAATACCACCATTGATTTTCCCCTATTAGTCTTTGTTAAATTTGCACTTTTCAAAATATTGTGCAGGATTTATTTAGTCATCAAAAGTACCAGGATTATAATTTTATACGCCAGACGTGCGTTTCGTCTACATAAGACTCATCAGTGACGCTCAGATCAAAATAGTTAAAAAAGCCAATAAATACAAAGTTGAAGAGCATTGAGGACCCAAAATTCCAAAAAGTTGTGCCAAATACGGCTAAGGTAATCTACTCCTGGGGTAAGAAAATCCTTAGTTTTTCGAAAAATTCAAAGTTTTGTAAACAGAAAATTTATAAAAATGACCATATAATTGATATTCATGTCAACACCGAAGTGCTGACTACTGGGCTGGTGATACCCTCGGTGACCAAACGTCCATCAGCAGTGGCATCGGGCCCAGTGGTGTAAATAGTTATCAAAAGTACCAGGATCATAATTTCATACGCCAGACGCGCGTTTCGTCTACATAAGACTGATCAGTGACGCTCAGATCAAAATAGCTAAAAAAGCCAAATAAATACAAAGTTGAAGAGAATTGAGGACCTAAAATTCCAAAAAGTTGTGCCAGATACGGCTAAGGTAATCTACTCCTGGGGTAAGAAAATCCTTAGTTTTTCGAAAAATTCAAAGTTTTGTAAACAGAAAATTTATAAAAATGACCATATAATTGATATTCATGTCAACAGCGAAGTGCTGACTACTGGGCTGTTGATCTTTGTTTCAAATAAAGAAATAATTGGCATCAGTAAAGTTTTATCCTGTCCAGTATTATAGAAAAAAAAATTCACATAACATGTCATTGCATATAAGAAAATAACAATGACTGGAAGTTAACCAATCAAATAAACCCTTTTTTTAACCTGTGTACAAGCTATCGTAACCATATGAATGTAACCTCAAGTTTACATAATATTCTATAAAAACCCAGAATAGCAAAATAATGGTGCTTTGAAATACCCAAGACATATGTTTATGAAACAGAAATGATTTACTGAAGGTCGAAAACGAGATTATATCGATCATCTCTATATCTTACTACTACTATATACCTACTAAAAAAATAGGAGGGGTCCTGATTCCGAAATCCAGGACTTTAAAAAATGAAATCCCGAATTTAAAGTAATTTAAAATAAATCCCGCCATCCCGAAATTCCCGGATCCCGAAAAGATTAATTCCGAAATCCCGTATTTAAAAATACCCGATCCCGGAGTTCCGATCCCGGCCCCCTCCCTTTCCTCATTTGTGTGGATGATCTAAATAACAAAACAAACATTTACGAGTCATGTCTCAGCCTGTGTGTGATTGTATTTTTTTGTTTTTTTTGTTTTTTGTTTTTTGTTGTGTTTTGTTTTTTTTGTTTTTTTTTTGGGGTGGAGGGGGGAATATTTTGGTAGGCATATTAAACATTAATTTGTTCATCTGTTTTTAAGTTATATCTCAATCTCCGTATGTTTGATTTCCTTGTAAATGTTTTACACGATGTATCTTCTGGAAAATACACCGTGCTTCAAAGACCGTGCAATGTCTTGAGAGAAAGCGAAAATCAGAGAGAGAAGGACATTAATTTATTGTCACATATAACAAGATCTCAAAGGGAGTTGCAGAATAATGGATACTGGCGAATGTAAAAATTGAACAAAAAAGTTTGCAAAATTATAAAGAATAACAACAGAAAATAAAATAATAATGTAATACAACAGTGTAGAAACAGACAAGAACCATGTACAGAATTAAGAAATCATTTAATGATAGAAGAATTTTACAAAATTGTTTATTGAGGATTTTACAGAATAAGCGTTATATTTAAAGATAAAGAACATTTAGGTCCACACTTCATATGAACCCTTAAAAACTCGTTGGATTATCTCGTTGTGGCTGGTCAGTAATAAATAAAAAAGTCACTGGTCAATTCAAAGGTTGTTGTAAGTGATGCAATATATTCTTATTTTCCTGTTCCCCTTGTGTAACTTCCAGTTTTATTGAAGTTTACATCGATCAAAGCCTTAGTTTAATTTAGTTTCCTGTTATTACTATCCCCCTTTTATTGTCGCATGTTGTGTATCATGTACTGATTCTATATATACTTCGACCATACACATGTACACTTATGGAAAAATAACTATTTACTAAACTTTTTAAAACGTTTTTGTAGACTTGTATACAATAAATTTTATGCAGATCAAAATAAAATATTTACAAAGATGTCAGTTTGTCTGCGTGTTTTAATTGTTAACTTGCAGATGTATAAATAACCGCACGACACTCTTTCAATAATTTGTAGAATCGTTGATATATTGTTTGTTTATATATGCGATGTTAAGCAGTAGTATATGGACAGAGCTCGATCTGTCGTGATATAGTACAAAAAAAAGAGCTATTACATGTTCCGCTGCTAAAGTAACCGTTGTTTTCAAAAAATTTGCCAAATCATGTATCGGAACGGAGAAAAAATGCAAACAGATGATCTACACGATAGTCTAAGAGATTTACGAATTGGTTACCCAAAAAAGTGACAAAATTCAACAATCTCCCATTAGAGCAAATATTAATAAAGATCACAACCCTGACCACATGCACACCTTCAATATATGTACAAACAGACAACAAAGTGAAAACGTTCTAGGATTCAAACTGTAGATGTTATGCGGATTAACTATAATAGGGGAAGGACGGCGGACAGAAGGGCAGGGGTAACACCCCCCCCCCCCAACTTCCAGTTGCGGGGGCATTAAAAATTATAGTTTCAATTACATCTTTTATTGCGTCAACTTGTAGATTGTAGACAGTAAACCTGATGATTTCTATTTTTATTTTTTTACTATTTTTGCGTTCATGTACTTACAATGTATTTTTGTTTGAACTAGTCATTGTTTTAGACATGTGTATTGATAATGAACATACATGTATCATATTTTTTATAACGTATAAATCTTTTTAAAATGTTCCATAAAAGAGGGTCTGATTGAGGTTAACAGAATACAGAATAATGGGCAAAAATTGCAGAATGAAAGGCAAAAAAAAAAAGAAAAAAAAAAGAGCATAATGGGGTGCCTAAATATAAAGAATAAAGAATATCGGAAATACAAAATAAAAATTAATGATAATTATCCAGATAAAAAGAATCTATCAATACGAAACACATATTAGTCGTGCATAATCAACACGAAGAACGTTGGAAATAATGAGCATGATAACTTGACGTTATGTAATCAAAATAACGACGTCACGAATTTTAATGGTTGCCAAAATGTTGAGTTTGCGTCGCTTCTACAGGGAAAACGAAGTCGGTGACCATATTTGTTTTTAACATCATCTAATTCGTAAGACAAAGAGGAAGAAAATGTTAATTTAAAAAAAATTCTATGGAGCGGTTTACGTGATTTATACCGGAAACAGAAAATTGTAGAAGAAAAATACAGATTCCCCCTATATATTCAATGTAGTTTAGTACCCTCTCAGACCATTTTAAAAATGATTTTTTTTTCTCGAAAACGAAGTCGGTGACATATACTTTTTTTTACATTTTCTGATGTATATTTCTATATCCGCCTTAATGATAGTATAAAGTAGTATTTTTTTATAACCTGTGAGATGAAAAACAAGAAGATTCTTAAAAAATGTAGGTTGACAACATCATCTTTAATATTACTTATTAATTAGGAAGCACTGACACATTTAAAAGAAGTTTACTTGAAATTTACACCATACCATCACCCAAGAAAGTCAACAATTAGTAATTGGATTAAATTGGTTTTAAAGCTTGCAGGTGTAAATACTTCTGTTTTTAAAACACACAGTACTAGGGGAGCTAGTACATCAGCAGCACTTAGAGCTGGGGTGTCAGTAAATTCTATTCTAAAATCAGAAGGATGGACAAATGAGTCTACTTTTAGGCAATTTTACAATAGACCAGTTACTGTTCAAGTACAGTGATAACTATAGTGTACGAGTACTTCGTGGAAAATAGTTTTGTTTTTGCTTATAATGTGACAATGTTCATGATGTATATAAGTTAATACAATATTATTTGCAATGTTTTTATTATTACCAAAATCCATATTATGAAATGGCTTTGTTGCCTACAGTTATAATGGTATCCGTAAGCCGTTGAAACAGTTATATTTTTACTAGATAACATTTTTGTTCGCTTTGGAGATTCCGTATATCGTCAGGTTATTGGAATTCCAATGGGGACTAACTGTGCACCACTTATTGCGGACCTGTTTATGTATAGCTATGAGTTACAATTTATGACAAAAATCAGCAAAGACCCATCGAAACAACAGCTGATACACAAATTTAATAATGCTTTTAGATATTTGGATGATATTTTGGCTCTCAGTAATGACGACTTCAGTATGTATACTAAAGAAATTTATGCTGTTGAATTACTTTAAATAAAGCTAATACTAACAATGACCAGTGCCCTTTCCTCGATCTTGATATCTTTATCATTAAAGGAAAGCTTAATACTAAAATTTATGATAAAAGAGATGATTTCTCATTTCCTATCGTTAATTATCCATTTTTAGATGGTGACGTTCCCTTGTCACCATCTTGTGGTGTTTATATATCTCAGCTTGTACGATTCGCTCGTGTATGTAACACTGTTTTAGATTTTAACGAGAGAAATTTATGTATTACTGAAAAATTATTACAACACGGTTTTCGATATCACAAACTAGTCAAAACATTTGCTAAATTTTATCATCGGTATAAGGACATCATTCGTAAATATAGCTCAACATGCAGACTTCTTATACGTGCAGGTATTTCACATATAATTTTTTATGGAAATATTCTTTATAAAGCACAAAAATGTCAGTATTCACCTCAGAAACTAACAAAACCTTTAAATAGACTTATCAAGAAGGGATATAGTTACTATACTGTTGTCAGGTCACTAAAGATTGCTTATTTTGGCGTTAATATTGATACACTTATAGTCTTTGCATCGGAACTAAACACATTTATTAAAACAACAGTTGTTGGCATGACACGGGTTATGTTCTTCTCATATATGTTATGATGGTATGATACTAAACCCCTAACGGGAAGGATTGTGCCTGATATTCATATGATAAATTCATAATCTTTCAATCAGTTTAATTGAAGTCTGGAGCTGGCATGTCAGTTAACTGCTAGTAGTCTGTTGTTATTTATGTACTATTGTCATTTTGTTTATTTTCTTTGGTTACATCTTCTGACATCAGCCTCGGACTTCTCTTGAATTGAATTTCAAATGTGCGTATTGTTATGCATTTACTTTTCTACATTGGCTAGAGGTATAGGGGGAGGGTTGAGATCTCATAAACATTTTTGCGCCTGTCCCAAGTCAGGAGACTTTGGCCTTTGTTAGTCTTGTATTTTTTTTAGTTTTAGTTTCTTGTGTACAATTCGGAAATTAGTATGGCGTTCATTATCACAGAACTAGCATATATTTGTTAAGGGGCCAGCTGAAGGACGCCTCCGGGTGCGGGAATGTCTCGCTACATTGAAGACCTGTTGGTGACCTTCTGCTGTTGTTTTTTCTATGGTCGGGATGTTGTCTCTTCGACACATTCCCCATTTACATTCTCAATTTTATTTATAGATATATATAACTAATTGTCAGCTGATTGTTACTGCGAGTATGATTGAAATAGTAACTCTTGTACCAAACTTTAAATAAGTTTATAGTACTTTGGGAATCCAATACAGTATTGTAATCCTACAAAACATGTATAAATTACATGTATTGAAGTAAATTGGCTCTCAAATCTCATGGGAACTCTTGCATAATATTGGTTTATAAAAATTGTAAAATTAAATGAGGCTTAGTTATAAGACGATATTTGATTAGAATTTTTATAAACCAATAGTTATGATAAGAGTTAACATGGTCACACTTATTCATCATTACCCACCCAGAAATTTATTCAATTATACTTGAATATCTCTGAATAGTGACCTCTATCTGCGCATGCGCTTGTCAGATTCAAAAGCTTTTAGATTCAAAACTGCTTTCACAAAACTATTATTGACATCTACGGTATGATAAATTCAATTTAGGTGATAGAATGATCAAAATAATGCGAAATTATGAACTTTCAGAATTTTGTTACAGAAAAATAGGACTTATTCAACATTCAGCCTATAACGTAAAGAGAAAACTTTTGAATATCAGCTGTAGGTTGCACTTTGACAATACAGCTGTTTCTCAAACCACGCCTTTTTGGGGAGATCTAGAATATTCATAGAAAATTAATTTTGTTTACATACTGGTTCCCAGTTATGCTCTCTGTGTTCAATCTCATAGAGACATAACTTGGGAATGTTACCAGTAAATGTACATGACTTTTGTGCATATTTTTTACATTGAAATCTGTGGTAACCCTTTATTCTGGGATGGAGTAGTGAGGAAAATTAGTGTTAGTTTAAACTCTGAAAAGTTCAGGGCATATAAACGTTGAAAATATGCCGCACAGCCCTATATTTTGACCTTTGAAAAAAAATGTAGTGCATATGAACTTTCGATTCTAGGATAAATTTCAAAACTTCATAGTAAAAGTGGTACAGTTTTAGCCGTAAGAGGAGTTCCTATGAGAAATTGCATTATCAATATTTACAGAAATGCAACCTGTAGGACCTTGCAACTGTGGCTATTTTATCATTTTAAGTTTGTACATGGCAGTCATGAGTATACATCTTAAAGATCCAAATTAGTCAAAAATATGATATAGGCCTACAATTAAGGTTGATATGGATAAAAAAGTTAGATTGATTGATTATTCATTGCAGTGATAATTATGTCACGCACGTTAAGTTAATACATTACATAGTTTTGACAATTAAGACAGGTCATTAGGGTAATAACCTTAGATGGGAGAAATTCGCATGGCGTCATGTCACCTACAGACCAACTAGGGTTTTGTTGCATTTATTAGCCTTAGAGAACCAGGCAGTCAGCATACACGAGGCCATCACGGATTAATTGACCCCTTCTGATCAGACGTGGCAGTGAATTTATACATCCAGTCAGGATTCTACTTCGTCAAAATTATCTCCCCATTACGCCATTTCATTTTCACAATCGTAGAAATTGAAGCCATTGTACGGATGACGCGCTGCCAATTTTGCTCTTGAAAACCGATAAATTTATCCACATAGCACCATTACGATCCGTATATGTCAGTTGTGTTTTAAAAGACAAATGTATCTACTAGATAATAAGCATCAGTTGATGATCTTGTCTGCATTGATTCAACTTAAAACTATTGTCTGATCGGTTGTCAGGTGGAATTTTCTAAATTTGTTAAACATTTAAAAAAATTCTAATTAAATATTTCGTGGAAGGCAGACTAAAACATTTCAGTGGTTGAAGATTATAAATCCTAGTTATCACACACAATTTTTTTTTTTTTTAAAGATATGCATTTTCATCATCCACCTTAAAAGACTGTCGTCAAGTACTTTTAGTAAAACAAAATAGCTATTCAAAAGTAAAAACACAAAAATACTGAAGTCCGAGGAAAGTTCAAAAAGGGAAATCAAAAATCAAAAGGCAAAATCAAAAGTCCAAACACATCAAACGAATGGATAACAACTGTCATATTCCTGACCTGGTACAGGCATTTTCGAATGTAGAAAATGGTGGATTGAACCTGGTTTTATAGCTAGCTAAACCTCTCACTTGTATGACAGTCGCATCAAATTCCATTACATTTTCAACGATGCATGAACAAAACAAACATACTCAAAGAGTAAAAATGTCAAAAATAGGGGTACAACAGTCAATATTGTGTTATCATCTTAATATCACTACATAAACAACAAATGTAACAAAGTAGCACAAAAAGGCATACATCAAAGGAGTAGGTCCGGTAAGGCCCCTTTTTGGCCCAAAAATATAACAGTTTTACAAAATTGTTAAAATGTAAACTTTTAGTTATTTATTGGACAGTTGAATGCTTCTGATACATAAATATGACCTGTTTTTGACAATACAATGCACATATATCGGGTTGTAGCACCATTAAGTCATGCTAAATTACTGAAATCGTCAAAATTCTATCATTTTAGTTAAATTTTAGACGGTTTCCGTGTAAAACGAAAGTGGCCGCATTCGTGTTCATCCTTAATATTGCAATGTAAGTTGTATTTTATGATAATACATAACATATATAAAGGTTGTGGATGAACACGGATGCGGCCACTTTCATTTTTGACAAAAACAATCTGAAAAGTGACGTTTTTCGGCATATTTGAGAGTTTTTTCACATTTGAGCTTCAATTGGATCGTTTTTAATGACTTAATCAGTTGAAATCTTTCACATAAACTAATTGAATCAAGTGAAATAGACACTTAAGTGTTTAAAAAGTGGCCAAAATCTTTCATCAGATGAAACTGAAATTTGAGGCCAAAATGAGTCCTTTCCGGACCTACTCCTTTAACATTCTCATTTTGCTTTTCTTATACGGCTGAATTTATCTATGTAAAGTCTACCCATAAATGAAAGAAGGTTTTCATTACTGGTGTAAAATTGCGCGTTTGAAATTCGCACAGGTAGACATAAAAATAATTTTGTCGTATGACGGCATACATAAATGCAGACTCACGTAAAGTAGATATAACAAAAAACAGACTTACAGTAAAAATAATAAATAAAACAATGGTGTGGTTCAAAGTATGACGGGACACATAAGTACAGTTTCACGTCAAATACGGCTGAATTTATCTATGTAAAGTCTACCCATAAATGATGGAAGGTTTTCATTACTGGTGTAAAATTGCGCGTTTGAAATTCGCACAGGTAGACATAAAAATAATTTTGTCGTATGACGGCATACATAAATGCAGACTCACGTAAAGTAGATATAACAAAAACCAGATTTAACAGTAAAAGTAATAATAATAAATAAAATAATGGTGTGGTTCAAAGTATGTCGGGATACAAACACATCTACTCTTTTTTTTTTTTATTTGGAGCACCTGAAACAACATCTGTCATTGGTTAGATTCATTTTGATCAGTCTTACAGTTTATTGATTGTGTTTTGTGTACTTTTTTGTTCATTTGTAGTTTTTTGCCCAATGATGACAGTTTCTCTATGACGTATGGGACGAATGTTCCCTTGGTATATTCCGCATCTTTTTGAAAAGCTTATCAAACAAAGAAACTGATGTTCGGTGGTTTTTGCATTTGGTTTTCTTAATTAAAATGTACTTTTACCAGTACAATAGCTATCAACCTTATTGTACTTGCAAAAAATTAACATGCAGATGTTACAATATATGACTTTATCATGTAACAGTTTGACCTATGCATGTAAATCCAAATATAAGGAGTAAAGGTGAAATGCAATATATCAATACCTCATTTATTACGGCTGCCATTTTTGACATATCTAAATATAATGTCATTACGTAATCAGGTAATACAATGTGACGTAATATTTATTTAAGTCGCAACAAAATTAAACAAACATATGATAAAAATACACAAAAAGACCAATTTCATAAGTTTAATGATGAGGTTCAGATAAATTCACAAAATTGTAACTAAAACACAATGGAACAACTTTGTATATATACATTTTGTACATTAATAGATATTTTTTAAGGAAACAAATGGTTGAAATTAAACCAATACGAAGGGGAACCTAAACAATTAATACTATGGTCATATTTGTGTTCTTCAGGTGCACGTTTTGCTTACAAAATTGACGCTTGAATAAAAATAACATCAATAAAATTGAGAATGGATATAGGAAATGTGTCAAAGAGATAACAACCCGACTAAAGAGCAGAAAAGGCATGACCATACTTACTGAACGAATAAACTTGATATATGATATAATGTAAATACAAAAAGCAATACACTAAGGGATGAATAATCAAAGGAAAAGTAATATACCGCTGTGAAATATAAAAACAATATTAGAAAAAACAACAACCTTGAAAAAAATTTCGTCATTTGCAATAATATTATACACAGGTAAATGAAAAGTAAATCTTTTTTTTTTAAATCTCAACCCTCCCCTATACTTCTAGCCAATGTAGATAAAAAAAAAAAACACACACACAACAATACGCACAATAAAAACTCAGTTTAAAGTAGTCCGATGTCAAAATAAGTGACAACAGAAAATAAACAAAATGACAAGCACAATCCCTCGGGTTACGGGTTTAATATCATACCATCATTAAATATATGAGAAGAATATAGCCCATATCATGTCATCAACTAGGTTTGGCCAAAATATGTCATCTTTGATGATCTGACAGCAGTTTTGTGACTTCATTCCTTCTTAATAAGTCTGATTGCAGGTTTTGTTAGCTTTTGAGGCGAATGCAGACTTTTTGTGCTTTGTTAAGAAGATTATCATAAAAGATTGGATGTGAAATACCTGAACGTATAAGATGTCTGCATATTCATTTTTGTTATACCGATAATACAATTTAGAAAATATTTTGACTAGTTGGTGATATCGAAAACCCTGGTGTAATAATCTTTCGTTAAAACAAAGATTTCTTTAACTGAAGTTTAATACGTTGGTACATACTTTAGCGAATCTTATAATTTGAGATTTACAAACACCATAAGATGTGGTCAAGGGAACGTCACAATCTAAAAATGGATAATTAACACTATGAAATACCATATGTTTTGGTTAAAAGCTATTTGTTAGTTATATGGATAATAAGATCCAGGAAAGGACAGTGTTCATTATGAGTATTAGCTTTTTTTTTTACATAAGTTAATCAGGATAAATATCTTTAGAGTACATACTGAAGTCGTCATTATTTAGGGCCAATATATCATTCTAATATCTAAAGGTATTATTAATTTTTTTATCAGATGTTATTTCGATGGGTCTCTGATGATTTTAGTCATTAATTGTAACTCATACCAATACATAAACAAGTCCGCAATAAATGGTGAACATGAAGTCTCCATTGTAATTCCTAACGATATATGGAATCTCCAAAGTGAACAACAATCGTATCTAGTAATTATTCATCTCAAGGTTTCAAGAACAAATATTTAAAAAAAAAACTTATTATTCGCCGGAAAACATTTATGACATGATTAAATCAATCAGGTCGAGGGTTTTCTGTTTGTTAATTTTTTTTTTACCTTTTATCATGTATAAGACTTCAATAAATTACTATAACATACCAGTATGATGATGAGGTTCGTAATGATTGTTCAAAGGTTTTCTATGTAGTGGTTGCCTTGTTCATTTAGTTTTTGCTGTGTTTTGCTATGGCGTTTCAGTTTCTTTTCAACTGATGTGTTTATAATGTCTATCCTTTTTCGTGCGATACGAGATTGGTTGGCTTCGTTGTTTACGGCTGTACAATTCCTTTTTCAGTTGTTTCCGTCTTCGAGTTATGCTCCCATGTGGGGAATGTCTCATTTGCAGTCATACCGTATATCTTAATTTTTGATTATAATCTTATGTATTGTTTGTAACGGTCATTTTCTTCAATTCTAGACCTAATCCCGGAACATATACTAAATTATCGTTGTTGTCAATCCTTATAAACCAACATTTCTACAATTACTGGAAACATATGTCTGAAAAAATCACGAAGTTTTAACTCACAAGATAAGGAAGTAGCTCCGTGGAAAAAGAGAGACGAAAGATACAAGAGGCTAAAAATGAAAAATGCAAACATACAAACAAAAGTACACATGACAAATCATAGAAAACTAAAGAATAAACAACACGAACCCCACCAAAAACTAGGGGTGATCTCAGATGTTCCAGGAAAGGTACGAAGATCCTGCCCCACATGTGACACCTGTCGTGTTGCTGATATTATAACCAATCCGGTAAATAGTCTGATTCGATAGGTCACATTCATGAAAGGGAAGGGGATTGCAGTTACTGTAGTTGGAAACTGTTTTATCTTAGATTATTACCGGTTCTCGTCACGTACTTAACAGTAATACGTGCCATCAAATATGACTATGGAAAATTGAGCGACGAGTTAGCCATGAAAGGCTGTTGAAGCCTATAATGTTTTCGAGCCTTAGCAGTTTAAAGTGAACATGGTGAATGAAAATCTGATATTAAGTACCGAATGTTGTTTTTTGTCGATTGCGGGCTTTTAACTTTTGAGGGGATATCGTTTAATAAATTTAGGCATATAATAAAATCATTGTTGGTAAACAAATATATCTAGAAACAAAATTGCTGAAATACGTAAAAAACAAGATTTTGTTTATAAAAATGATCGTCTGAGGTGTTTACAAAATAGTTCAATGAACTTGATATTCATATATTGGTTTACTTAAAAGGACATTCTGACTTACATTTTTCTATGTTATAAATGAGGACCATGATTTATTCCAAATTATCCATCAAAACGTCTACAGTTAATTGTTAGTTAACATGCATGACCCAAAGCATTATCGATTTAAATAAATACCTCCAAATATTCCAAGTATAAATATATATATATTTCTACAAAAGAAGTTCGTACATGTACACTCTAGAAACTTTTATTATAGCTAAATTACTAAAACATAATGCAAGGTAAGACTGCATTTTTTTTCTGACTACACATTGCATACTTCCGTAGTGTTCTCTGAATCGTAATTAGTCGAAGAAATGAAAGTATGTATGCTTAGCCTTAGATCCTTAACATACTAAGTAAACAAATCATCAATTTTGATATAATCATTCTACACATTGCATACTTCCATACAGTAATCAGAATCGTAATTAGCCTAAGAAATTAAAGTATGTATGCTTAGCTTTAGATCCTTAACATAGAAAGTAAAAACATCATCAATTTTGATATAAACATTATAATAATTGTTCATTATTGTGTAGTTTATTTTCACTACGACATCTAGGGTACGGTCACACTTCATTACCTAGGATTAAATTACGTAGAACGGACATTTATTTAAAGTAAGAATTAAATCGCTTTTAATAAATATCGAATATCATTGAAAAATAATATTTTGATGAACTGCTCTTCAACTTCGTACTTAACTTGACTTTTTACTCATTTTTTAATCGAGAGTCACTGATGAGTTTTTTGTAGACGAAACGCGCGTCTGGTGCAAATACAAAAAAATAATTCTTGTATCTATAATGAGTTTATTCTTACCCTTATGTCTAGTTGAGTTTTGAAAAGTCACAGCATATGATTACTGTGTCCATCTGATTTTTTTAGTTCGTTTTCCTACATTGTATCATTAACATAGATTTTTCTACTTATCTAAAGTTAACAGTTTTTCTTTTGGGATTTAGATAAATATTTCGTAGTAATTTATCCTTAAACAGTTTTTTTCCTCCATTCATTTGATGTGTTTGAGCTTTTGATTTTGCTAATTGCTAAGGGACTTTCCGTTCATAATCTTTATCGGAGTTCGGTATTTTTGTATTTACTATTTATTTGTACACTCAAAAGTTTATTTTGATATGAGCGTCACTGATGATTCTTATGAAGACGAAATGAGCGTCTGGCGTACTAAATTATATTTCTGGTACCTTTGATAAAATTGAGAATGGAAATGGGTAATGTGCCAAAGAGACAACAACCCGACCATAGAAAAAAACAACTGTTACAACAGAAGGTCACCAACAGGTCTTCAATGTAGCGAGAAATTCCCGCACCCGGAGGCGTCCTTCAACTGGCCCATAAACAAATGTATACTAGTTCAGTGATAACTATTTACAATCCTTAATAAATGTCAAAAATCTAATTCGTTGTCTTTCGAAATACCTTCCTCATACTTTACAGAATCATTTGCATTTAGGAGCATATTGCTTCGTCTGAAGGATTATCAACATTAAAATATTCTTTGTTTTTCTCTTCTGAAAAATATACGAATTACAATTCTCTGTGTAAAATCTGGTTGATTTTTGGAGAACTAATATAATTTCCCTGAGTACTTTATTTCATACTTTATTGCTTTTCATAGACTTTTTAATTTTGCACATTTTAACAAATCAAGTTATCTTTTAATTGGTCTGTTAAGTTCATGTAGTAATTTGTATATTTTGAAAATTTACCAACACGTCGTGTCCACGCTGTCAAATTTTTTCACTTTGTGATGGTAAGTTACCAAACGATGTGTTAATAAATGCAATAAACACGAATATGGCAAATAGTGGTTTATAAGTTAATCAACCATAAAAATGTAGCACTAAAAAAGCCTCTTAACTAAAAAATAGAGAACATTGTAGCTGTTGGTGAAAGTATGTACTAATATATAGAATCGCTGTCTTACGTATTCCATTTAGAAAAGCTTAAGGAAGGAGGATTTTTTCACGAATTGATAATACATTTTCATCTTTTGCTACGCATGCTCATTTTTCTCGCAGTTATCCGTTGTACTGTACAATGCATACTGTGTATTCAATTAGGGTAAATGGGAATATAACGACAATATTCACAAAACATCGTACCTGGTTTATCATCAGCAACAATCAACCTTCACCATGAATATCTGTCAGCGAAAAATAAATGTTTTATTCCGGTTGGCATTTTTACTTTTTGATCAGCTTCATTCCCAAAACATATCTTGTTCTTCGTTTAAAAATTAATCCTGTTCTTAAGGTGTCTGTTTTTAACTATTTAGCGCTACTAATGTACTGCATGATTTCGTGTTATTTGCCACGACATTTCATATCGATCATTACATCATATCCCCAGTCTTAGTATGAATAATGTACAATACCTGATCCATATCACTGAGAAATCAATATTGAAAGTAGGGGAATTGTGTGTTTGTTAACATATAAAAGAAGATATGGTATGATTGCCAATTTTGTAAATTGAATGCGAGAAAACGAACAATAAATATAACAGAAAAGCAACAAAATATAAATAAACCAAATATATAATTTTATTGTACATTATTTTTTGCCTATAACTGTAGGTTTTTTTAAAACTAAAAGGTAGAAATATACTAAATTTGTTACATTACATAAAATGTACCACTCCCTTATATACAAGTTTTTAATTATCCTTCATTTTTTTCATATTTAAAGGAATAAGTCTTCTACTCTTTGGGATACTTATTCCAACTGTTGCGGAAACAACAAAAGTTCTTTCGAGGCCATATAAAAAACTGATGATATGTGGAGATGGAAATGGTCACGATACACTTTCGCCTGATGAGGTTCATTTTACATGTAAACCAGGACCTGGCAAATTCGTGAAGTGTAAAGACATTTGTAATTAGTCTTGATTCTATATTATTAATGATGTTTTGTTCTAATTTCAAAGATTTTTTTTTTATTGCTTATATAACAGTTTTCAATATTTAATTGCCAATGGCAAAATAAACACAAACTAAAGCTACTTCATGTGCTTACAAAAACACTCATCGAATCATCATTAATTAATTAAACTTTTATGTATTGCAACTACTTAGTCGTCACTTTTAGAATAAATCTCGTTTCTTTAAAACACAACTTAAGATAAAATAATCAAAATAATGACATGAAAATTGTGAAACAATCCGAACAAGAAAACCAACAGCCTAAATTATCATAATACCATTACGAATAAAAAAATACATGACAGTCATATACTAACACCCCCGCTAAACTACAGGCTGCTAAACTGGGAAAGACACGCACATAATTCGTCTAACCTTGAACAGAGATTTTACAATACATACGGACAAAATGCAAATAATAGTTGAAAACGAATTAACTCCAGTAGAACATAACAAAATGAATATATAGACACAAATGACTGATATAACAATACTCGCAGTAACTGAAATCTAGTTAAAATTCAATAACAATTAATATTTTAAGGATATTCTCCCTGACTTAAGTATCAATCAGTATACGTATAGAGAATTTTGTATAAAAACGTCATTAACAATCTTAGAAAAGCACGACCCTGTGTATTTAAAAAAAAATATATAGCTTCAAAACAAATCTATTACAAATGTATTAGATAGAACTTATAACTTCTAATATCGAACCCAATGTGAGTTTACTTTTGTCTTATGTTACAATATCCTTTGAATACATTTTCTAGATACATCCATAAAAAGGCCGTTTCGGTGTCCTGGATACGGTTATGTCTCAGGTTGGGACCTTGTTGGTTATGACATCAAGGTGCGATGCTGTATGGAACCAGGTGAGTATTCAAAAAAGGTAAAAAAAAAAAAGGGAAAGTTTTTGGCATTCAAGCTCTCGAGAGTATAACTGATGACTTTACAAAAACACAGAATGGAAATGGGAAATGTGTCAAAGAGACAACAACCCGATCAAAGAGTAGAAAAACAGCTGAAAGCTAGCAATTGGTCTTCAACACCACATGTCCTGATTTGCTGACAACAAATCTTATAAATGTGGGTTCCCAAAGATGTTAGTGAAGGAAGGTTGAAAAAAGTGTTGTCGCACATTCGAAATGCGTTTGCTATCAAACACAATCAACTATGTTGATTAGTATTCACGATAGTTAATGTGAAGCCACGGTAAAATGATAACTTCAGTTTAAACTTAACTTTGATATCTTTTTACATTTTTGAATTGAAGTGTCTTAAGTAGAACACACCATGCATATTCCATGCATGTACAACATACAGGTTGATGTATTTTGCTACTATACGTGTAAAGCAAAAAATAATAGAATGTGTTCAGAGGTCCTCCACTACAGATATGAACCTTACTTTGTGATTTCAGTACCAGTATAAAATTTACTGGCTAAAACACTCAGACGGTGAACCCTTCGCACGTTCTATGCAAGCAAACTACTATAGTTGAATGTAACCAAAAAGGTACATAGAAATAAAAATAAAAATCGAATTACCATATAGAGATATTTGGCGCCCACTAACTTGTTTAAACCCACCACATTCTAAATGTGATTGTCCAAAGTTAGGAGCTTGTAATTCACTGATTGTTGTTTGTTGTTATGTTACATATTTGATTTTCGTTTATTATTTTGTTCATAAATTAGGCTGTTGTTATTTTTACTTTTATAAATTGTTTTACATCGGTCTTTAATGGATTTTTATAGTTGACAATGAGGTATGAGTTTTGCTCGAAGTCCATACGGTGACATATATATGTTAATTTCTGTGACATTTTGATCTTTTGTGGAGAGTTGCTCATTGGCCATCATAGCACATCTTCCTTCCTTTTTTATATAATGAAATTGCTAACCGGTTTGATACGTGCATAGTTTATATGTTTAATTTTGTCTACTGTACAGAATAATACTGATTCCAGATACACATACTTCATCCACTAAAACAATTTTAACAGGTATCAAGTATAGTCACAAAGATTGCAGAAGCCATTTCAATAAAGATGTTTCATGTGGACGTATTTATCGAGTGGACAAAGGCAAAGTGATTACTGGATTTACGACATTTGATGGCGGGTATGTAGTGATGTTATTGTATAGAGATGTAGGGTATACGTAAACAAAACCGCTCCACACCTAAGCCTGTTAATTATTAAGAAAGTAAGATTTGGTTTGCAAACCGGATTTGTTTTCTCTCAATCGATTTATGACTTTTGAACACCGGTATACTAGGTTCTACCCCAACAGACTCAAGTTGACCTTTCAAGATTTGACTATAATATAAAAAAGAAGATGTGGTATGATTGCCAATGAGACAACTATCCACAAAATACAAAATGACACAGACATTATCAACTATAGGTCACCGTATAAGTTCGTGTTTTGAATTGTTTTTCACCTATTCAAACCTGTGATTTTAAACTTTCTCGAATACATATTCCGGACCATTTGAGTATTTGAAACATAAATATGTACATATGGTCGGTATTTTTACGCGTATTGTCCAAATTCTCGGATTGACGAGAACGTTACGCACGATAAAACGTAGAATATGACAAAACAAAACAAAACCATAAAAAAGCACCCCACGAAACTGCAACAACAAGTATTAAAAAATGTATTGGATTTCATAGAGCGGTACTCAAAGGGATATATTCAAGTCGATAACAAACTGACTATGCCATTTCATAAAAACGAAAAATTACCAAACAACAAAACACAACATATAATACTAATGACTGACCAACACGAACCCTATCTAAAATAGGTATGGTCTTAACCATTTGGAAATGATAAGGATAGGTCCTCAATGCCCTTCAACTTAGTATTTGTTTGGCCTGATAACTATTTTGATCTGAGCGTCACTGATGAGTCTCATGTTGATAACTATTTGCTCAACATATTGTAAATCATATATTTGAAAACATTAAAGCTGTAACGATACGTTAATTATATTGTCTTTTGTAAGAATTTTGCATGCTTCATTTTATTTATTTTGACATATTTGTAGGGTTACGTGGTTCAACTATGAATGCAGATACAACACTAGTCCAAAATGGCATTTCATGAACTTGTATTGAATTCGTTGTTGTGCTTGAATAGAATAAAGGAATATCGAGCTTTTGTAGACACACACCATTATTTAATATAGAATATCATTCATATTAGTAGCTTAAGTGTCATTAAAGATACAATGTACCAGATATCAGTTTTGCAACAGATTGCTGATTAACATAATAGCTGCAATAGATCTCGAATGTTTTTTTATACAAATGCCTGTACGAGATTAAAACCATTTACCGCAAACGTTCGATTAACACGCATACACATATCCAATGTTTTTCAAGTATCGCTGAAATATAACCAAGAAGTTAAGCATTTCGTTCCCTAATAAGATCAAGTAATCTCACTCAATATTTTTTAATAAATTTATTAAGAAGGACATCACTAGGAAAGTCTACATATATTTCCAAAAATACGCTACAGCTTCAAGATAACAATTGTAACATTTCGGTTTTATGGTGGGTTTGGTATTTTTACGATTGTGTATGGAACTTTGTTGGTATTAAACAATCATCATCATTTTCGTCATGCTTAATCTTTAAGTTTCGAAATTTTTCAAGTTGTTTCTTTTTTTGACATAATATTGTATAATTTTATAATGCTTATTATTTTTGAATTGCTCTTTAAGTGTATTTCCTCTCTTTGTATGCGTGATAGTATCATGGTGCCATTATTCAGCTTTCCTTCAATTTGGTGAAATTTTTATTTCCTTATTGAACCAGAGTATTAATAATAAAAAAAATAGATACCAGTAAAATGTTACACTTGCCGATCTGAAAACACTTCAAATCTGTAGACGATTTGACATGTCCACTCTATATAATATTACTTAAATACTGGTCGAATTTACATTTTCAAATCAACGTCGCTTTTTTCTTTGTATGACTTTGAATAGTGGCAGATGATGTATACTAACATGGCGATTTGTTGCTTGTTGATTCTCAAAATCTCAATAATACGGTCGATAGAGCAACGCTGGACAGTACTACAAACTATACAGCATCGGTATGATTTAATTAGAAAGTAGTTCAATGTTAAACTAATAACTTTTCAGAATAATTTTATTCTTAGAACTAATAAGATTGCATGGGTCGTATCTTTATTTACAATTTGGGGTTAAAGCCTATGTTAACAACATACTTGTTAAAATAAGGATATAATATGATTACTTCACACGAACTTTCTCATCGAATCTTTGAATTAAGTTTTAAATAAAAAAAGTTTTAAATTATTTTGGTTACGGGATACCCCACTCAATAATTTAGCATTACATTTTTTTTTAATTTAAAAACCATCACTACAGACAAGATAACAAGTTAGGAAATATAATCACATAGTCAGAAAGGTTTAAACATGCGACAGAAGCATCTTCTAAATTTTTTTATTACACAATAAACTTTTACTTAAGGAGCTCCGAATATGTTTGGAAATACATGTACGAAAACTTGTGTAAGTAAGTGGATTTCGAATTCGAAGCTATAAAAGTCAACGTTTTCGAGAAAAAAATTGCCATAAAAAATCTATAATTATCTATATAAACCGAATTTTGAATGGAAACACGAGTTATAGCGCTTTATACTAGTGTGAACATTCAATCGAATTGTATGATGAATATAGACTTGTAGCTGCAGCAAAGTTATAATTATGTATAAAACGAAAAGGCAAATAAAATCCCATACAAGCTCATACAGACAACTTAAGATTAAACAATACAAACTACACCATGAAACCTTAATGTGATAATTATAACACGTAGCTGTGTAATATGTGTAAAATTTCCTAATGATTCCATTCTTAATAAATAACATAAAATTCATTAACATTATCCTATGGTCCTATCAATGTTCAAATCACACTTATCTATTAGAAGATCCAAGTCAATGTAAACACAAAACCAAAGGTTATCGCATCAGTTACAAAGAGGCCAGAGTGGATGGGTTGATAGAGTAAGCGTGTTCAGCTAAGTGTGCACCACCCGCTGTGCTGATTCACATCAAACTCTTGTAACTACAATTCCCTTCCCTTTCAAGAATGTGAGCTACCAAATTAGACTATTTACCGGGTTTGTAATAATAAACAACACGACGGGTGCCAAATGAGGAGCAGGATCTGCTTACCCTTCCGGAACACCTGCGGTCACCCCCAGTTTTTGGTGAGGTTCGTGTTGCTTAGTTTTCTTTTAGCTATGGCGTTGTCAGTTTATTTTCGATCTATGAGTTGGACTGTCCCTCTGGTATCAAAAAACAATATTTCAAAACCTGGCTTACTATTAAAAAGAGATTATAGTACTTGTTTATTTAATGTCTTTGACAGTATGACTTTTCTTACTACAACAGTCTTTGAAAATAAATTTTCCGAAAGCCACACAGTGAATGCTGTACAATTTTGTGATTTAACTATATACTACTATTTCTTATTTCTTAATATTTTGACAAATCTTATATTTGCAATTAATGTGATCATGTAAAGCACATATATTAGCAACTGTACGAAATAAAACGTCTACAAAAAAGGATAAAAATAACATTTTCAGGTCAAATAATATTATCAAAAATTGATTCATCTTTTTAATTAAGTGACCACACCTAAATCAAATTCTATATGAATGAATGAATTAATAATTTATTAAAGTGCAACCTGAATTGCCATTATATAATACATATGATATGAACATTGCTATTTTCAGCCAGCCTTATAGGCTTACAAAGCACTGCTGTATACGTTGCACTGTTGTTTGTCTTTTAGCTCTTTGAATTACGTGTCAGGTTATTTATAAATTTGATTATCAATTTGGTGTTTTTGCTTCTCTTCTACATAACTGTGTAACACATTGTTAAGATAATCCTCCTGTCAGAATAATATAACTACTGGGTGACAAACCTCATCCTACCTTTCATCTTTGGAGACTGGAATCATTCAAAGTACTTCATAACACCTACGTTTTATTAATAGAACTATACAGTTTGCGTCTTGTGTGTACTTTAATAGTCTGTAAAGTTAGCGTAATTTATGCACTGTGCACTCTTGACAATACGAATTTAGCCTTTGGTGAGTGTTCAACGTCATATAACTCGCCAACATCTGGAATATAGGTATTAAATATAGACATAGCTTCTTCTTGTCCAGACAAACTAAGATAAGTGAATATTAATATTGATGATATGCATATTATCAATATTAACCATTATCAGCATATAACATTATTATTCGCCTTCATATTTAAAAAGAAAACAACTACTGTACAATGAAATGAAATAGAAGACAAATGACATGAACCAGAACACAGATGAATTGAAACAGATAAAATAAACTAGAACACAAAAGGCTAAAAATGTGCAATGAAATATGTTCTAATACAAGGGCATTACTATTCCTTTCTAAAAAAGAAAGTGTCCCGCGTGATTTTTAAGGTAAAGAAAATTTTGAATAAACAGAAAAAAAACTATGAAAAAGTCTAGAGGTAAAAAAAAGACATAGTCAACCCTTTAATGTGGAAAACCAGATTCGAATCTGCACTGTTGCTGGTTACAGATTTAGATTCACATTATTTTGTCTTAGTAAGAACATTGTCAGAGGTTATGAAACCTACTCTTATAAATTTATTCATATATTTCATTTAATATTTTAACCTCCACTTTACAGTTTGGTTTCGTTTACCTCCATTATAATAAACATTGCTTTTGATTGCATCATTATAAGATAAGACCTCATACTGTTTTGATTTTTTGCCAAAAACTAAAAGACTTGATATTTACCATCAGAAGATTGAAAGATTAGTCCTTCTTCAAACTCTTATATAAGACCTTGTGCTTTCATTTACATATTTATAACATGATAGTTACCCAAAATTCCAAAAAGTTGTGCCAAATACGGCTAAGGTAATCAATTCCTGGAATAAGAAAATCCTTAGTTTTTTTTCAGTTTTGTAACAGGAACTTTATAGAAATAACCATAAAATTAATATTCATGTCAACACCGAAGTGCTGACTACTGTGCTGATGATACCCTCGGGGACGAAACGTCCACCAGCAGTGGCATCAACCCAGTGGTGTAAATAGTTATCAAATTAAAGGTATCAGGATTATAATATAATACGCCATACGCGCGTTTCGTCTTCATAAGACTCACCAGTGACTTTGGAATTAAAAAAAGTGTTATGTTGTATAAATACTTTAAAAAAAATAGATAAAAAACCCGGTTTTCAATTACGATAATTATGATACTATAATGCTACCTGAAAATATTAATATTCTGAGACAGGATAATTTAGTATCGTGTTATATGAACGGATGAAGCTACATTAACATTTAAAGTCATGCATACTGTTGTGTATGCCTAAACCAGGCAATAAATATTTAATATGATACAGACTCAATGAAATATATTATCCAGTTTTTACTCCATTGCTACGAGAAGGTCAGATACTTAAAATGTATTTTGCTAGTTTAATCTACAATTGATCATATTTTCTTATTTGTGTTGCATGAAACGCACGAAAACAAGACATGTGATGATACACACACATAATGCACATGTACGAAGGAAAGGCACGGTTAAGACGGCACAACGACCTGGGTCACCTGGTACTTGAATTTTTAACTTATAGAATGTACTATAATGTCAAAATTCCTAAGATGTAATCCTGATGTGAGTGTTAAATTTTCAAAATCAGGCATGTTGACGAATGTGTCGCCGTGATGCATAGCTCTGATTCCTTGTCATAGTTTGGTAGTACGTTTTGAACAGTTCAATAACATCGTCTATCTTTTGTTTAAATAAGTTTTTAAATTTTGAAATAAGAGTATGTCAGCGTGTTGAAATACGCATGAGGGACAGTAATATTGGTATCTTTAATGCTATAAGACCTATGTTTTTTTGTCGGTTTTATTTTTTGGTTAGACGGATGATCAATGATAAACAAATCAACTGGCACATTTCATATAAAGCACTTGTTGATTTGCGTTTCTTGTTGTTAATTTAAAAAAAAATCATTACTGCGCATGCGACACACAGAGAATCAACCATTACAATCTAATAGACTGTCTTATTGACGTTAAACTCACATGTTATTTTATATTTATAAATGATATATAAGGGCGACAGCAGTTTATCGATGATGAAATCTCGTAAAATGATTAGAAAAGACAAGGCAACTAACAAAAACTGACAACAGTATTTTATATTTTCTACCATATATATGCAATATATATGGTCTTATATCATATACTTAGGATTCATTTATTTTCGAGGATATTTGATTTCATGGTTTTGCCAATCTCTTCACACAAGGCTAATAGGAAATTCGTCATTCGTTGGCCATTTGAATTCATGGTTCACCTGTGCCCACGAAACCTACGAAAATTGGTATCCAACTTATAATAATGAATCCATAGTATACATTTATTTTTTCTGATACACTATAACAAGATGTTGGTTAAATAGCAAACTTAAGAGGCGTACAAACCGCTTCTGCTACTTTTTTATAATGTATTTCATAATTTACTTGTTCCGAAACTTTAATCATTTTACATTTTGGTCAATGTTTTAAAGCAATAATTTAATCTTTGAAGCACTTCAGAAAATGTCTTTGATATAGACGTCAAACAATAAAGGTACTATAATTTACCAACATAAAAATTCTAAAGGACTAAGTGTTAAACATTAGACGATGATAAAAATATAGAAGATAAAGCTTGAATTCGAAATTTACCGAAGCATTGTTAAAAAAGCTGGCTGTACACTCATGTCCAGAATTTGGAACTAGTAAAATACTTATCATAGATACCACTCCTTTTGGTAAAATTATACCCAATCATATGTCTTTTGTGCATTGGCTAATAGGCATATACGAATATAAATTCCTCACGAAGAGCATGATTTTAAGAGTTTCCGGACATATATCCGTCAGGTACACACAAAATAAATCCAAAAACGATAATTTTTCCATGTATAGTTATATTCTAGTCAATTTATAGATTGCAAAAAGTATAGCGAAACAAGCAAGCCTCAGATACATGCTGAACGGTTCACATTTAATAATATGCTGTATATAAGATGCCTACATTCACTAATAATTTTTACACAAAAGGGACGTATCTCGTCTTTCAGAAGCAACAATTCATTTCATTATGTCAGTCTTTTAATACAGAGTATCTGCTAGGATTTTGATCGTTTAATAAGTGACGCTAAGAGAAAAAGTAGCGCTCAATACGCGCAATTCTAATAATCATCATTGTGTCAAAACATTTATTGATGACGACGTTTTTTACGTCATTTCATATGATTTTCTATGTGAAATCTACATCAGTATATTGATCAGGGGGATGACTATCCATATCATGATTATGATGAATAAACAGAACTAAAATATGCATGGTATTTATTTATCTCAACCTGTACGATTCGCTTGTGTATGTAACAACGGATAAGATTTTTGCGAGAGAAATTTATGTATTACTGAAAAAATTTTACACCAGGAATTTAGATATCACAAACTAGTCAAAACATTTATTAAATTTTATCATCGATATAAGGACAGCGTTCGTAAATATAACTCAACATGCAGACATTTCATACGTTCAGGTATTTCACATCCAATCTGTTATGGTAATATTCGTTCCAAAACACAAAAATTTCAATATTCACCTCAAAAGCTAACAAAACCTTTGCACAGACTTATTAAGAAGGGATATTATTACGATACTGTTGTCAGGTCATTAAAGATTGCATATTTTGGCTTTAATATTGATTATGTTTTAGGTTCTTTGCGTCGTAATTAAACATATTTATTCTAAAACCAGTTGTTGGCATGCCAATGGTTATGTTCTTTTCATATATATCATGATGGTATAATACTAGAACCCTAACAGGAAGGATTGTTCCTGATATTCATTTGATGAAGACAACATCTTTCAATCAGTTAAATTGAGGTCTGGAGTTGGTATGTCAGTAACTGCTAGTAGGCTGTTGTAATTTATGTATTATTATCACTTTGGTTATTTTCTTTTTTTTCTATTCTGACATCGGACTCAGACCTCTCTTAAACTGAGTTTTACTGTACGTATTGTTGTGCGTTTGTTTTTTTCAACATTGGCTAGAGGTATAGGGGGAGGGTTGAGATCTCGATAAACATGTTTAATCCCGCCGCAATTTTGTGCCTGTCCCAAGTTAGTCTTTTATGATTTTTAATTTTAGTTTCTTGTGTATAATTCGTGGTTTAGTATGACATCTATTATCACTAAACTAGTGTACATATTTGTTTAGGGGCCAGCTGAAGGACGCGGGAGTTTCTCGCTGCATTTAAGACCCATTGGTGGCCTTCGGCTGTTGACTGCTCTATTGTCGGGTTGTTGTCTCTTTGACACATTCCCTATTTCCATTCTCAATTTAAATGGCATTTACTGTATTTATCAATATGTAGTTTTTACACTTTTACAAAAAGTCATATGAAACAAGATTCTTGAAATTCTTATGTTCTCGAAATTATTGAACCCATGCACCCATTAACAGCTATAGATGACTTCGAAAATACATATGTAAAAAAAATCAAACTACATGTAACGGCCTAATTTCTGTAGACAATTATTAACGAAAAACAACCAGTACATATAACAATAAACAATCACCGCGGAATGACATACTTCTTACTTGGCACGCGGTTTATGAAATAACTATGATACAATAACTAAAACCGTCAAGTGCGAAGTTGGTTTTGAAAAAAAAGTTGAAATATATAACAAAGAATGGACGTGATCCATGGTCTTGTAGTCATTTATTTTCGAAGTACTCCTTATAAGCATCTTTATGAGACCTATTTGATTACATCTTTTAAGCCAAACTACGCATTATTTGTATATTTTCTTATGTGTCATTTTTCTAGATCTGTATCTTTATTGATGTTTTAGCAAATACGTTATTGTTATTGTTCTGATTATTTGTTGCAAACGAACGTATAATTATTTCCTTACTGATAGCACCATAATGGTTTTTCCGGTTATTATCAGCAAAATATCTATATAATTATGTTCTAGGATTCATTTGAAATTTGAAGTTAACCATGTCATTTATATTTCAAAAAAGCTTTTCTTTAACGAACACAATTAGAGAATATATAATAATGAAACCAACAACATGAAAGAGGATTATTCAGAACATATGATGTCGGTAGACGTAAATTGATTAATGTGTTATTACGCTTAAACAATTATCTGAAAGGCTACTGCCAGGAACATACATACCATGCAGAATACTTATTTTGTTGCGTGTTTATCAATAACGGAAGAATACCATAAACATGTAATTACTTATTTCTATGAAACATATATACTTTATATACTTTATGTCCATCAGATATTTTTTACAACGATAATATATTCGTCAAGAGTGTACAATTTATGGATTGAATTTAGTCAACATGAAGTCATTGGCCGGTATTGCATCTGTAAAGTTTGCGCCCTGGTGGTCGATGCGCATCTTCCATCAACAATGTTTTACGTTACATACAGCAGGTGGGAACTAGATTCACAAAGCTCGTAGATATCCACATTCAATTTTAAATGCAAAGGATATGCCTCTTGATACAGATTCCGATTCTGAGAGTGGCGGTTTCATTGAGGAGTGACTTTCTACACTTTTTTTTATAGACAGAGGTTAAAATAAAAATATATTGATAAAGTGAAGGTATATTCACATAACTACATCATTAGGCGTGCAGTTTCATACTAAATTAACGAGTCTTCAACAAGCAACCATTAATGGTGAAAGGGAGATGCTTTGTTTTATATATTTTTGTCTAAACAAGATATTTTGTGGACTACGCACACGATTTTAGTTCTTGTCTTTCGAAATTCTATTCATCTTTTGATGTTATATACTATTTTTTCTCGTTAATGACAACTACTTTAATAGATATACTGTTAACTATTTGCTCAGATTAGTGATCACATGGCAGAGGTTCAATCCTCAACATTATGAAATTATTTTTTATTTCTTATGTTTTTTTTTTTTTTTTTTTTTACCTTATTTCACCTTCTGTGCACTTCTATGAATATCATTGGTTGAAAGTAGTTTTAAAAATTTTGTCAGTGAGCGTTTGTTTATTTTGAATTCATGGTAAGTTGGCTTGCCATATCTAAAATACTCGGTAAGTTGTAGAGTTACCTTCCGAAAAAAATAATTAGCGGTTTTATTGATTTATGTCATTTTAAATAAGTTTTTTGTTTGTTTTATATTTGTTATTAAAATGGATAACTGTATATTATTTCAAGCTTGATCTATATAGACAATACTTTTACAATATAATGTTGAAAATACTATACAGTATAACTCCTAAATTATTGTTTTTGTGCAGCATAAAAGAACGGAGATCACTAGGTAATACTGATGATTTAGCAAGTTCAGATAAAATCATAAACACTGCCAAACTTTTTTTTTACAAAACATTTTATGATTAACGACTCGATTCATGTCAGTTAAAACAGGCAAAGAAGAATTGATTCTCTCGCAGAAACAAGTTTTCTCCAAAAACATCATGAATGCTCTTTTTGTTAATTCTCGTAAGATTCTTTTGATATAAAGTATAATAATAAGTATTAATTTCAGATCTTAAAAAATTCAGACAGTTATATGCGTAGCTAACATGTCCTATCCTGTTTGAAATTAATTTTTATCATACGCAGCTGTTTTGAATTTTATTTCACTTTAAGTATTATTACTAATGTGGGTTAACCATATGTTAACCATTTACATCTAATAGATTTACAAAGGGTATCTTATTATAATGAGACATATCATTACATCTACAACTTTTAAAATACTATGCTATAGACTCATACTTTCTATTTGAAGACACTAACACGGTTATACATAATACCGTTATCGTGCCGTGTTCTCTTAATAAAAATGGAACTTATTAAACGTTTTATAGAATGAATATAAATTGCATCAAACAATATATCTATCAGAGAGTATACGATATATGTTTATACGATAAGATACATAGAAAGATAAGTGATACTTAACAATATAAAAATGAAGATGTGGTATGATTGCCAATGAGACAACTCTCCACAACAGATCAAATGACACGGAAATCAACTATAGGTCACCTTGTGCAATGACAAGATACAGGTATCGACATATTCATAATATTGTAGATCCATTAAAATGTATATGTATATATCAAAAATATTTAGTTTGCTTTTAATTTACTGTACCATAAGGTCATTTGCTGCTCATATATGTAAGTAGCGAGTACACATATTGACGCTGTCAAGTAGCTATGTTGACCAATGACGGCAACAGTAGTATTCCGCTGTTCAAAAGTCATCAATCGATTGAAAGAAAAAAACCAAAGTATTTTATGGACGGAACGTGTGTCAGGCGGACACAATTGTAAGCCTGCTATCTATGAGGAATTTATCAATAATCATTTTCTAATCGGTCCAAATTTGATACTGTTTGTGAAATTCTAAAATTGAACTTAATATAAACTGATATGCAAGTCCTATATCCTGTTGATACTGTGTACTTATATTCGCTGTAATATGATTGTTGTTAACCATTTGTTTTGAGATTTCGAAAAAGGACTTTCCGTTTTGAATTTTCCTTGGCCTAGTGTTCGGTATTTTTGTTATTTTAACTTTTATAAGTTGATATTGCACAAGGTATTTGCGTCTCTTAACAGTTTATTACGTCTTAATCTGTTACAACACTTTATCTTGGAGAATACGATTTATTATTTTATATTGGCTGTGAACTAGCTTACATTGGGACCAAAGGTTGAACATTACGTGACTAGATTTTAACCTTTTTTTAAATGTTAACTGTTTATTTAACTGTCTTTTTAATTGACATGATAACAGCCAAAATAAAGTATATTAACAGATTTTTACTTCCTTACATGTGTATCAGATGTTTCAAATCAAGTTAATGAAGTCTTGGTAAAAAAGCCTATTTAAGGTGATTCTCGTTTGCTCTGGATTTTTTAACAACCTTCTTAAATAAAAACTACTTGTACAAAGGTTTTATAGTTAAAATTGAAAATGGAAATGGGTAATGTGTCAAAGAGAAAACATCCCGACTTAAGGGCAGAAAACAGCCTAAAGCCGCCAATGGATTTTTAACACAACGAGAAAATTCTAAAAAGTTCTGAGGCAATCAAAATTTATTACCATGCTTCTCACATACCATGTCGTTAATTATGACAAAACTTAACTAATCAGCCTAAATTTTAACTGCCAATTCTGAACACCATTCTTTTTAAAAAGAGTTGTTATGAAAGTTGTATAACATTGTTTCCCAGTAACCAGACATTATATCTTAAACATTCAACAAGAATGCCATTACAAAACTTAGAATTTTTCGAAAAACTAAGGATTTTCTTATTCCTGGCATAGTTTACCTTAGCCGGATTTTTTTTGAATTTTGGATCCTCAATGCTCTTCAACTTTGTACTTGTTTGGCTTTATAAATATTTTGATATGAGCGTCACTGATCAGTCGTATGTAGACGAAACACGTGTCTGGCGTACTAAATTATAATCCTTGTACCTTTGATAACTATGTAAGATATACAAATATTAATGGTCGAAATATCTATTATTTGTCATTTCATAATGCAATGTGAACATAATCATGTATGTAACACTCATTTAACTCAAAATTTAATGTTCACATGATAGTTTTTAATCCGAACAAAAATCACTTCATTTGTTTACCTGATTCAGAAATTTTATTTAGTGGTGATATATATTTTGTATACATATAAATTGTTGAAGAATATGGTATTGATAATTATATTATATTTATTGTAAATTTTTGATTCCAAGCTATGTGAAATTGAATGAAAATCAATATCTAACCTATACATGTTTGCTGTTCGATGTGAGCCAAGACTTCGTGTTGAAGGCTATACCTATAATCTATAATTGCTAACCCTTTATACAGGGACTTTAATAGAGAGTTGTCTCATAGGCCTTCATGTCACATCTTCTAATTTATATTGGGGATAGAAAACGCATAGTGTTCCAAATAATTCAATATTCTTTATACAGCATAAGTAAAACAGAATATTTAAAAAAAAATAGAAAGAAAAATAAACAAAATGTTTACACTATGACTGTTTATCAAAGATTATTTTGTGATAATGGCTGACTACAAATGAGTTGCCTTTTTTCATTTCTATTCATTAAAAGATATAACTTTAAAATTAGGCTAAATAAGGGTCAACTATAGCTAATTTGACAATTATAAGATTATCTTCCGATACATATGGGTTTTTTTGCAAATTTTAATTCCCTTAATCATACTTGTTTTATAAAATTGAGAATGGAAATGGGGAATGTGTCAAAGAGACAACAACCCGACCATAGAGAAGACAACAGCAGAAGGTCACCAACAGGTCTTCAATGCAGCGAGAGATTCCCGCACCCGGAGGCGTCCTTCAGATGGCCCCTAAACAAATATATATACTAGTTCAGTGCTAATGAACGCCATACTAAACTCCAAATTGTACACAAGAAACTTAAATTAAAAAAAATACAGACCAACAAAGGCCAGAGGCTCCTGAATTAGGACAGGCGCAAAAATGCGGCGGGGTTAAACATGTTTATTAGATTTCAACCCTCCCCCTATACATCTAGCCAATGCAGAAAAGTAAACGCATAACAATACGCACATTAAAATTTAGTTCAAGAGAAGTCCGAGTCTGATGTCAGAAGATGTTACTAAAGAAAATAAACAATAATGACAATAATACATAAATAACATAAGACTACTAGCAGTTAACTGACATGCGAGCTCCAGACTTCAATTAAACTGATTGAAAGATTATGTCTTCATCATGTGAATATCAGGCACAATCCTTCCCGTGAGGTGTTTAGTATCATACCATCATAACATATATGAGAAGAACATAACCCGTGTCATGCCAACAACTGGTTTTTAAATAAATGTGTTTAGTTCCGATGCAAAGACCCTATAAGTGAATCAATATTAACGCCAAAATATGCAATCTTTAATGACAACAGCATCATAACTATATCTCTTCTTAATAAGTCTATTTAAAGGTTTTGATAGCTTCTGGGGTGAATACTGACATTATTGTGCTTTATAAAGAATATTTGCATAAAATATTGGATGTTATCTTATACCGATGATAAAATTTAGTAAATGTTTTGACTAGTTTGTGATATCGAAAACCCTGGTGTAATAATGTTTCAGTAATACATAAATTTCTCTCGTTAAAATCTAAAACCTTGTTACATACACGAGCGAATCGTACAAGTTGAGATATATAAACACCGTAAGATGGTGACAAGGGAACGTCACCATCTATAAATGGATAATTAACGATAGGGAATGGGAAATCCATTTATCATAAATTTTAGTATTAAGCTTTCCGTTAATGATAAAGTTATCAAGATCGAGGAAAGGGCACTGGTCATATTGTTAGTATTAGCTTTATTTAAAGTAAGTTCAACAGGATAAATTTCTTTGGTATACATACTGAAGTCGTCATTATTGAGAGTCAAAATATTATCCAAATATCTAAAAGTATTATTAAATTTGTGTATCAGATGTTGTTTCGATGGGTGTTTGCTGATTTTTGTCATAAATTGTAACTCATAGCAATACAAAAACAGGTCCCCAATAAGTGGTGCACAGTTAGTCCCCATTGGAATTCCGATAACCTGGCGATATACGGAATCTCCATATATTTGGTTATTCATCATAATTGTTTTTGTAAGTTCTTTTTCATTTTAATTAATGAAATAAAATTAATTCGAAATATACTGTTTGATCAGCAAATATCATATTGATACATATTCTCTTGTTTATTTATGTTAGCCCTTCATGGTATGACAATAACAGTATGCGCGGTGTTACTTTGCTTTGTTATTGCTGTGGTTAATCAATCGATTTATGTCATGTACATAATATTGCAAAGCTTTTCATAATAGAACATGAACTTTTAACAGAGCCATTTATTAGTAATCTTAATTGAGGGGCGAAAAGGGGATATCTGCACGGCAGAACGCGAAATAAAATTGCCATTTCACGATGAACGAACAATTGCCCGTTGATCTTTTTACCGATTTCACGGAACTCGGTAAATAACGAACCTTTTCACGGCTGCACGTATAATAAAAATGGTAAAACACGTTGCACGAAAATAATCCTTTACCACCCTCTTAATTTATCGTGCTGTGTCGTAAACAATTAATTGAACTATTTCTAGATTAGATCATAGAAATCTGCTGTGTGTTAAATATAATAAGTATGTGATGACATTGAACTCATTTGATCATTGAACATTGGGCATCACTTCCTCCTTTTTAATTAGTCTGGTAGTTTGAATAAGATAAACATTATAATTAGAAATGTTATCATGGTTATGCGTACTTTAAAGATTAACAGAGACAATTCTGCAAAAAGTGCAAATACCTTAAAATTGCGATAATGCTTGATGGTACATGCCAATAAAATCAAGTTAATATCGCCTCTTGGGATAACACTGGTCTCAAAAGAACAGACCGGATTAAAATAAGAATTGACAATGATAGTACCATGTGTACTGTACCAAATGGACATTTCGATATGAAATGTATTTTCGGTGATACCCAAAAACATTTCAACTTTTGAAGTTTACTTCATTGATGAGAAAGTTATAATAGGTCTTTTATTCAATTCGTGTGATTCACTGATTAAAATTTAGTACTATTGAGTCCATCTATTTATATTAAACAAAGATCTGTTTGGTGTCTTTGCTTTTGTTTGGCTTTATAACGCTTTTGATCTGAGCGTCACTGACGCGTCTTATGTAGAAAAACGCGCGTCTGGTGTATTAAATTATCAACTTGGTACCTTTGATAACTGTTTAGTGACTACAGATACATATCATTTAAATGTCATTTTTGGGAGATTTACAGTAAATTTCCGCACACATGGTCATAATTTGGTGGTTTTTATGTAGTTTCTTTTCTTGAATATGTGTTTTTAATTTAGATTCTTTTTTTCTTTTAAAGAATACAGATCTGGTCACCTGTCGGCTAATGTCAAAAACTCTTAGTGCCTAAGTGTAATTTTCTTACGGAAGAAATGCAATTTAACAACAAAAGGGGAAATGTTGAGGTTAACCCAGTCAACTCAGAACTAGTCGAAAGACGCGATGTTGGTGTCATGCTTTAATATCTGACATAAAATTTATCCATCTTCATAGCGGTAAATGAAGGCAACAGTAGTATACCGCTGTTCAAACTCATAAATCCATGGACAAAAAACAAAATCGGGGTAACAAACTAAAACTGAGGGAAACGCATTAAATATAAGAGGAGAACAACGACACAACACTACAATGTAACACACACAGAAACAGACCAAGCAACAGACAAAATCCCACGAGAATAACAAATATAACATCAAAACCAAATACATGAATTTGGGATAGACAAGTACCGTGACACGTCTTATCGCAATGTGAATTTACACTCAAACATAAGAGAAAACAAACGACACAACGTTAAAATATAACACATACAGAAACGAACTATAATATAACCCGTCCATGCAATTTCAACTTCTAACATTTAAAGCAAATACCGTTTAAGTGCGAATATTTGTACATTTCATATCGCTGCATTTTTGGTTGGGGTTCGTGTTGCTTAGACTTAAGTTTTCTTTTTTATGTTTTCTGTGCTATTGTTTGTCTGCCACGGTGGTTTTCGATTTATGAGTTTGAATGGCCCTGTGGTATCTTTCACCTTTTGTTTAGTCATGAAAGTAAGATGTCTTATGGGTATTTATGTCGCTTGGTGCTTTTTCATTGACATGTACCGTCTTCTATATCAGTATTCTTCATCAGTCAAAGATTTCTTTCGACTGTATCAATATTTCTAAAACGAAACTCATTCAAACTTATAAACCGCGAATTTTGTTTAAACAAAACATTAGCGCAAATTGTGCATCAACGACCGGGCCAATATATTAATTTTAATGCATGCGATTCAGTTTTGATCCCATATTGAAATTTGGTTGAAAATTTGCATATAGGCTTTTTTTACCTGATTAAATAAAATATGTAATAAAATGTATTCCTTCATGTGTTACTTCTTGAGTGAATGAGTGAAATTAAGTAAAAATTTCAGATATTTGCATAAAATTCGGATTAGTGGACGTATTTTTCTTTTCGATAGAAATACATTACATTTTTTATTTCAAAAGATAAACACAAGCTGTTTTTTGTATTTATCTGTAATATCTGTTTTATAACAATGATCTTTGAATTGATGCATTTTATTTCTACAAAAACTCATATTTATCAAATAATCATGAATGTAGAAAAAAAAAACGTAATTTTTTTGCTGTATATTTATCAAATTTAAAACATTGCATTATTGACACTTTCTTGAAAATTGGTACAAATAATCTTCATATGTATCGTCGTGTAATATGTTTTCGTATGTCATATGTTTTTGTATCATCCATATTTCATTAGTTTTGATTGCACAAGTGTAAATAGCGGCGTATGTTTCGTTTTTGTTTATTTGGAACAGCAACAACACTACAACTTGACAAATTTAAAACATATGCATGGTCGCTTAAAAAAAAGTTAGAACAAATTTTAAAAAACTGACCTTTGTAGCCATTTTTGTTTAATTCCAAAATAATTATATGCATCACTAGAATAGAAAAATTCTGAAGAGTTTCATGAAGAACAGCTGTGTCGTTTGCTTATCTGACATCAGATCTTCAGGACATGTGACTGTCTTGTGTTTTCGCTGAAAAGGATGTTTTCACTTTAGGGATTTATTAAATGTAAAAATCCAAAAATTATAAGAAAAACTTGTGACGATTTAAAATGTCGTTACAGATTTTAATTTAAGGTGCATGTGAATTTCATTTATATTGAAAAGGCAAAAGACAAAATTGACAATGAAAAAAGGTAATTAAGTCGAAGAAGAACAAACAGTTTGTTTCATCATTGTCAGAAAAACTACGCAGAAACAAATAATAGCATATTTAGTTTATGGGGTTTTGTGAGTGAGAGGTTTAGCTAGCTATTAAACCAGGTTTAATCCATCATTTTCTACATAAGACAATGCCTGTCCGTAGTCAGGGATATAAAAGTTTGATGTGTTTGTGCTTTTGATTTTGCCACTTGATTAGGGACTTTCCGTTTTGAATTTTCCTTGAAGTTCAGTATTTTTGTGATTCTACTTTTTACATGCTTATAAACTACAGAACGATTACAATATCTCCTGGATATGGAAGTTACATATAAATGTTTTTCTCTTACGAAACAAAGCAAATCCCTCAAAAATACTCCCAAATCAATCAATCAGGCCACTGACTTTCCCGCTAAAGGTCTAAACCTGCAATATGTTTTCTCGGGCTTAAAACAAGTAAATGTATAGCTACAATAAGATTTTTCTGTTTTGTCACCATAGCGATCAATAAACATTACACAACTTTAACATTTGGATTTTTTGTAAAAGATAAAGAGACTCTTCACTAGAATACTAGACTAGTGAAGTTAATTGTTAACAGCGTGCATTATCCTATTAAAAAAAAAATAACATTAAGATATCCTTCTTCATCCGATTCGTTGTTATCAAAGGTAACATGTTAGGTTACGTAGGCTCATGAATAAGTTTTTATCTGCGATATTTATACTCAAAATTAAGGCGCTAATAAAATATTGCTACATGTTAATTTTAAAGTCAAACTTGGAGAGCTGAAATGATCTCTGTTGTCAAAAAAGCTTAGTTAAAATCAATTTGTAAATTGTTAGTCAAGATTTACGACAGGTTATATTGAATCTGTGGTACTCTTTATGTTAAGTTCGATTGATAAGATGAGTTAAATTTAGTCTTTAACCCTGAAACAAGTCAGAGAGCAAAAACATCACTTTGTAAAGTTTGAGAATAATTATAGCTTATTTTTCATTTATCTTGTGTATCTCATGTATGAAATTGTATTCGCATGAATAAAGGAACAGGTCGACAAGACAGTCGCACAGTTGGTTCCTATTTTCTTTGTAAAATGAGTCCCAAAACGTAACACAGTTTTAGTGATTAAAACAGAAAGCATCATGATGTCGAAAAACTGTTTATATTTTATATTTAGAGGTAAAAGCTACAAAGATGACATTAAAAACTATTAAGTCGAAAAGAAACCTGAAAATACCATTGCGAAAAATGAAAGACTACAAGACACAATTTATGAATCCAAAGGACGGGTAAATATTTATCAAAGGTAACAGGTGTATAATTTGATATACAAGAAGCGCGTTTCGTCTACATAAGACAAATCAGTGACGCTAAGATAAGGGAAAAAAGTAAGAAGGCCAAACAAGTACAAAGTTGAAGAACTTTTAGGACACAAAAATCCAAAACCAATGAGCCAAATAAGGCTTATGTAAGCTATGCCTAGGATAATACAAACCAAATAAAAACCATTGTAGCCATCGTATATGCCATATCCTGATCCACTTATGGTTCTCGTCAAGTTGCTCCTTCTTAGTACAAATGTTATTATTAGTCTTATGAATAAGGAAAAGAGGACTCAGAAAGTATTTTCTACGTTGATCAGTGTTATTTTTAATAAAGAATCATTTTAAGGTGGTACCTAACACTACAGGGAGATAACTCTGTAAAATCAGATAAACGTTTTTAATCACGTTGTGTTGTTAAGGAAATATTAAGCTTCTTAATGATCAAACTTAGTGTTTGTCAAACTGCCATCTATCCAACCATTTTTTTCCGAGAAATTGATCGGTTCCAATTTCCTTCATAGGGTCAAAGTAAATATTTTGTAAAATTTTATGAAAATTAAACGAGCAAAATTAATTTTAGTCAAGGTGTTGGGTACCACCTTAAAGCACAGGGTTTGATACTGTTGCACGAAGAGGGAGCTTTATATATAAGTACCCGAACAAATTTACCAAATTTTGTATAATCCAAATCGGATTCATTAACCAATGAGGAGATCATTTCACATAACTCTGAGGACCGGTTTCATTAACTGATATTAAACATATTTATAACTTGGAAATAGATTTCATACACCATTTTGGCAAACCCATCGTTATAACGTTGTTTGTAATTACACTTACGTAATTTGGTTAAACAATACAAGGAAAGAAGATGATACTCTTTGGGTTTTTTTTAAATTCCAGAGAAA